>NC_072740.1:57681520-57946211 GCF_026930045.1 Uloborus diversus
CCTGAGGGACTCCCGTTTTTGTTGTTTTATATTTGCTTGTACAGTTATTTAGTTTTGTTGCTTGTTTTCTGTCCGTGAGATAGGATAATATCCATTTGTAAGGTATTCCTCTTATTCCAACATTGTATAACTTTTTTATCAAAATCTTTATGCTTACACTGTCAAATGCTTTGCGTAAATCCAAGAATACTGCTGAAGTTTCATAGTTTTCGTTAATGTTCGCATAAATTTCACCTGCTAATTTTAATACAGCTTTTTCAGTATTTCTGTTTTGCCTAAATCCGTATTGTGCGTTATGGAAAAAATCATATATTTCTAAGAAATTCATCAACTGAGAGCTATAACATTTTTCCAGTAATTTTGAGAATATTGGTAGAACTGAGATAGGTCTGAAATTATTACAGTCATCTTTAGCACATGATTTGTGTATCGGTGTAATTATTGCTTTTTTTAGATCTTCTATGAACTCACCTCTTTGTAGACTAATATTGATGATTTTTGTCACAATTTCTATATGATAATTAGCAATTATCTTAAGTGCATTACTTGTAATTCCGTCATGTCCCGGTGTTTTGTCATTTTGCATATTATCAATAATATTTTTAACCTTACTTATTTCCATTGGGTAAATATACATAGCATTTGTTTGGTGTGTTATGTTATTATCATAGTTTGATGCTTTATCGCCGTTTATTTCTACACAACAATTTATAAAAAAGTCATTAAATTTTTCAACTAGTTCATTGTTATTATCTACATCGATGGAATTCTTATTCTTAACCCCTGTAATATCTTTAATAATATTCCATTGTTTTCTTCCATCTTTTCCAGCATGGACAAATTTTTTATGAAAAAAATCCTTTTTCTTTTTTAATCAACTTTTTAAATTGTTTATTGTATTCTTTATAATTATTTTTATATTCCTTATTATAAGGAAATTGTTTTGTTTTTTTATATAATTTTTCTTTTTTATTGATCATATATACTAACTCTTGTGTAATCAATTGTTTTTTAAATTTATTAGCTTTTTTTTATCTTCTTGTTTTTTTCCATGAATTCCTTAATTTTACTGATAAAAGTGTTATAAATCTCATTTATCTCCATGTTTTCATCTATTAAGCTAGAGAAATTAATTTCTTTAATATCCTGTTCAAAAGTTCTATAATCGATGCATGTTTTAATTATTTGCTCGCTACTCCGATTACGTTTCAAATGTTTTTCTAATAATTTTTTGTTATCAATTTTTACTAGTAATGCATAGTGATCGGTTATTGTTGTTTTATGTACTGCAGCTGTTACTGCTCTATCTATTCTGTAATTACATTTATAAAAGACATGATCAATACAGGATGAGCTTAGGTCATTACACCTAGTTGGTATATCAACATATTGCTTGAAACCCATAGTGTACATAGTATTAATATAATCATTTGTTGTCGTGTTATTCTGTAAAGTATCAATGTTTATGTCACCAATATACAAAATGTTTTTACATACAATTCCTTTTACCTTTTGTTCAAGTTCTAATATATAATCATTTATACTACATTCAATAGCCCTGTAAATAAAAACTATAAAAAAATCAAGTTCCTTATTATACAAGTATAATGCCTCAGCAGTATTCATTAAAATACTCTGATCAGAAAAGTAGTATTTCTCTTTAATATAAGCTATGACTCCCCCTGATCTATTTCTTTCTCTTGTATTATAAAGTTTGTTATACCCCTTAAGATTATAATTATCAATATCACATTCCTTAATCCATATTTCACTTAATAACAAAATATCTATATCCATATTTTCAATTGTTATCAAGAGTTCATCTAAATTTTGCCTTATGCTCCTTATGTTCAGACGATAAATGTTTAACACCGCTGTATTGTCTTTTATAAGAAATGTCTCTGCTTCGTCCACGTTATTTAGTTCAGTGATTTTTTCAATTGAATCATAATCCATGAACACCCGTTCACCTCTCTTAATATCATGGTCTTCCATCGCACAAAAACTGGTCCGAATTATTTCTCAATTTATCCAAGTCCTCCTTCCTTCTTACCTGTATTACTCTATCATTCTCACTTTTTCGAAGAAAGACCTTTCCTCCTTTCATCCAAACAAATTTATAATCATTTTCACTCTTGAATTTTCTGGCTATAAAATGTAATTCCTTAACCTTTCTTGTAACATGTTCATTGATGAAAATCTTTTGTTCTTCAAATTTATTGTTAATCATGGTCGTAGTTAAATTTTTATTATCTTTGGTAGCTCTGAGCCATGTATTACGTGTGAGAATATCCTTAAATCTCACTATAATAGGTTTTATTTTATTTTTACTTTGCGTTGGAACTCGGTGCATGTTAACTATTTCACCCTTTTCTTTTAGATGCAACTCAGTAGCCATCTTTCCAATTATATCATTCAGATTCTCTCCTTTTTCCTCAGGATAGTTGTTAATTTCAATGTTGTTTTCTTTCGATCGAAGTTCGATTGCGTCTAATTCCCGTTCGATGCTTTCTATCTTATCGTTCATTGTTCTATTTTCCAGCACCAATTTTCTATTTTCTTCTCTAACTTGTTTTATTTCATCGACTATACCGATAAGTTTACTGTTCATTTCTTCAGACGATTTATTGCAGAAATCCAGGGATTTTTTTAGTTCACCAATTTCTTCTTTAATAGGCTTCAGTTCTCGTAAAAATTGCCCTTCGAAACTACGGAAACAACTCTTGATTTCATCTCTAATCATTTCTATAGTTAAAGGAGTTTCAGCATTTGTGTCAGCACTTGCTGCCTTTACACTGTCGCTACAATCTTCACATTTCCATTTCGATTTTCTGTCCCTAGACATTTTTCTATAATTTTCTTCCCTAATATTTATACATTTTGGATGAAATAAATTTTTACATTCACTGCAACAAAACACCTCACTTTTATCAAAAATCTCAGAAACACAAATTTCACACTTGTCAGACATCTTACGTAGTTAATTTTTTATAGTATTGATATAGTTTTAGGTAACAGTTTTTCAGGATATAAATGGCGTGACATTAAATGTTTAATAAGGTAAACGGAACAATCAGCAGTTGTCAACATACTTTAAACACTTTTAAATATGTTCGAAAGCCCCAAGAGCTACAATATGATCAAATGCCTTTACTTACGCGAGATTTCGAAGATAAATCCTCGAAATTTCAGTTTTCTACTTCATTCAATGTGAAAGTAAATTTCGTTGCAACTTCCTTCGTCCGTCATTGAAGTTTTCGTTGGACGATATGTCAGAGCGCATGCGCAACGAGTCGCTCTCCTATTGAATGATCTTTTACCACTTTTGTTAATGTCGTTCACTCACTGAGGAACCAAAAGCACCTTAACGACACTTCCTAGCCTCCGCAGCACCCTGAGGCACCGTTTTTTCACCCTCGGGTGAAATTCTTTACCCATGAGGCACTTCTGGTTTTAACAGTGTATGTAATATTGTTTCGCTGTTGCTGTTACAGTTTGGCTTCTAATTCGGCTAAAGTCATAGGTTGTCCAGTTTGCCATCCCAAGTGATCCAAGATATACCTTATCGGTGACAAACCCGGGGAACGAGTCGAGCTGGCCAAGGGAGTGTAGTAATGTGGCGGAGGCGGTCCTGTGGCACCCACCCTTGCTGCGTGTGTTGAGTAACATTTTGCCGTAACATCAATATTTTTCTGAAATAATTATGGTTTTCAAAAAAACGAGAGAGAGAGAGAGAGAGAGAGAGAGAGAGAGAGAGAGAGAGAGAGAGAGAGAGAGAGAGAGAGAGAGAGAGAGAGAAGGTTATACATTGCTCGGCATTGAAAATGCAACATCAAGAAAGAGTGGTCCAGTAGGGCATGAAGAAATACGTCTAGGTACAGAGTCAATAAGAGCGCGGATGGCGTCCTGAGGGGTAGCTCTCCATTCCCTCTCCAACCATTTGCAAAAGATCGTCTTTTGAACGAGGCAAGAACAGATTTTGCAAACGGCGTCCAATCACATCCCGCGCGTGTTCGATTGGTGACAAATCAGGAGAGCACGGTGGCCATGGAAGCATCTCTGCACCTTGTAGAGCATGTTGGGCGGGCGAGCACTGTGTGGTCGGGCGTTAACCTGCTCAAATATTGCATTGGGCACTCCTTGAAGGTAAGGGATGGCTACTTGCCGCAGCAAATTCTACACGTATCGTTCGGCCGTCATAGTGCTCAGAATACGAACTAGTGGTAACGTGGTATCATACGCTATAGCGCCTTAAACCATAATGCCGCAATGTCGAGCGGAGGTGCCACAGTTGCTTCCGGATTAGACCTGTCTCCACGTCGAAGTCACACTCGTATGCGGCGACTATCACTGGAAAAACAGAAGCATGACTCATCTGAGAACACGACGTTCCGCCACTCGATTACCCAAGTTGATCTAGCATGGAACCATTCCAAGCGTTGACGTCTATACTGTGGGGACAATGGCAGTCTTTTTAACGGACGCCGTGAGTGCAGGCGACTTGCAACCAATCGACGGGAAATGGTTCTGATCGATATGGGAACATCCAGGGTGTCTTGCACACGCATAAAGAAAAGGGGGGGTGGGGCACGTGGCTTGTGCTTGTCGGCAGATGCGTCGATCTACGTGTGTTGACGTCACTCTGGCTGCACCTGCACCCCTCAAACTTGCCACATTTCCTTGCTCCAACAATCTTCGCTACAGCCGATACACCACGTTGGACGTTTCCACGTTGGTATCAGCTGCGATTTGACGTAAGGACCAACCTGCCCTTTACAGCCCGATTACCATATCCCTCGTAAACTAGTCTGTCTGCTGAAAGTGTCTCCGTTGACGGCGGCCTGGCATTCTTTCCTATTACACGTATCCTCCGAGACAAAAAACAAAATTTCGATAAATCGTCTGGCAGAAATAACGGCACAAATGTTACTCATACTACAAGTTCTTTCGTTTATATCTTACTTCACGTCAGTTGGAGAGGTGCGCATTTCATATCATTTGCATAACTCAGGGAACGTGCGTCTACCCTGAAATTTGCATACATTTCTAACCATATCTGTTGGCGTTGCATTTTCAATGCCAAACAGTGTAATTCGTCATAATTTGGTTTTCCTTATATTGTACAAGTAGGAAATACACATAACTTTATGAACTCAAATTCGAGTTTTCTTGTTCTATAAGCATTTTCATTTTGAAATTTTCTACTTATATTGGAGAGGATCCTGACCCCCTGGATTCTCCTCTTGGCTACGCCACTGCCGTGTGTCGTACGTTATGGCACACTACCATCATACCTTTTTTAGGTGTACTATGCTATTACTGTAAAGCAAAGATACGAATGAGGAGCTCATCACTAGGCCTCCTCCGCACAAGTGCACGATTTTCCTCCTATACCTAGTTGAATCTGGATTCGCCTCTGAAGATATTGTTTTTGATGACAGCTTCTTTATTTAAAAATCGTTTCTCAAAAAAAAAAAAAAAAAAAAGGGTACGCAAATGAGCTTTTCTTCCGCAGGTGTTATTAAACAATATATAATCATGCTGCATTTCTAACCACTTGCGTACTATTTGCCTGACAGATACCTTCGTGTAATGTTTTGCTGCAATTCTACGGTTACTTCGTCGTGATCAAATTTATGTGGCAATGAGTGTGCGAAACCAGGTTGCCTTTTGTGGTCATGCGTATCATCAAACCAGACGTAATAATGAATTGCGGACAATATGAAAAATTAAAGTATAAATGTTTGTTTTAGCATGATCAGCCAACTGCTCATCTGATGAACTATGCCAGAAATGCTAATTTTTCACAGTCGTGTGATGCACACCCCAACTTAAGGTATCTTTAATTCAACAAGTGAGCAAGATGTTAAGTTATATTTTTGCAAATCATTAATAACGGAGGTGGTCGGGTGGGGATCATACGGCAACAACAGAAGTGGAGCGCACTTTAGGGTTATTTTTAGGGTGTCCGCGTGGAAACTGTTTTAATTGCCGCCATTTGGTGAGCGGAAAGGATCTAGCTTTCTACCAAAGGCGCAAAATCAGTTAAACACGTAGTTTTGTTTTACCACTGTATGACGAGAAAGAATTCAAATACAAAACTCCCTTTTAGTTGACCACTACTTTTCTACTTGAGCTGGCAGCCGATTTTCACTTGCAAATAAAGGAGCACGCACTCTGGTGAAAATACTTACTCTGTGGTGGGACCATTAGATCAGAGTTGACATGACTTTACAGCCTTTTGACAACTGAATGACTTAATGAAACAAGTAATATCAGCTTTCTGGAACAACGTGCTGCGATTTGCATTTTAAATAATGATATGAAGTTTTTCGTTTTCCGTTTAATTGCGGTTGACTTGTTTTAAGAGTAAGTTATATACATAAATATATCTCATGAAGACTTAAATATTTAAATGAAAATGACCAATTAGTTTAACCAGTAAACTCATACTCAAAACAATGAAACCTCACGCTTATCTCATTCTATAGTTCAGCGTGGGTCAATGGTTACTAATCCAATTTTTCACGCTGCTTTTATTACCAATTCCATTCTGTCATTCGGTGCATGAAAAAAGTAAATTTGGTTTTTCCACCGAAACAAGTGGTTACTGACAGGCCCAGAAATACGTAGCAGTCTCACCAGAGTTGGCCGAGTCAGATCCGTGATGAATGGCCTCTGCCACCATAAATCACCATTTATCAGCAAGTCTGGGATTGCAAAGAGCTGAGCGCCAAAATCCTTCATTTCGGCATTTCGCACTAGGAGAGCTGCCTCATCTGTCAGTTGGCATGGGCAGACGTGGTTCATCTCTCAAGTTCTCATTCAGCCGCTGATGGTTTTATCAAATTTCAGTTGCTGACATGCGTAGTAACGTTGCTATGAATGATTCAGCTATCAGATACGATTTAAACGCTAAGTTATTATTTATATATTTTACATATTTTCGATATAAATTGAAAATACATAGAAACGGGAGGTTTTCTCACTACCCGGCTTTCAATTTTCTGTGGAACTTATTGCATCAGATCATGTCTACTGTGCACCGAAAATATAATAACTTTCACTTGATTCTAGGGTGCATGTAAGCGTTATGATTTTCATTTTTTAACTCACTTTATTTTGAAAAAACATGTCATCAACAGAGATTTTTAAAGAGTAGTGGAGTATTAATACATGGTACTTATTAGATTCACGTTGATCCAAAAAGCTGAGCATTTTTAGTTCAAATCACGTTCAATAAAAAATGAAAACTAAATGCTATTTAAAGCATTTATGTTTTGAAATCACTTTTGTGTGCACATTTTGAACAATTGCGAAAAATTCGTTTATAGGCAAAACGTCTCATTTAAAATGGTTACTGCTCGTAAGCTGGTTGATAAACAATTGATATTTTAATGAATATATAGTGTGACTCTGATAAGTTGAGGCATGATTTTTGCATTGTTTACTACTTTTGCAGAGTTCGGGCGAAAAGCCAATATCACTCTTACCCCCTATTACCCCAAGAAGAAGTAAACATTGTGAAGGTCATACCTTTACTTATCAGAGCCACACTATAATGCTTCAAGCGTTGAAAACTTAAGAAATTTGTCGCTAACGATACAAATATACCATTTGTGTATCTTTTAGTTAAATTGATGCATGTTATGACCAATATAATTATCATTATTAAAATAGATTTTTCAATCGTTTCTTTGTCATAATTTTTACCAATATTTTATGTTATCGTAGCAGTGAAAAAAAAAATCATTTACTTTAAATAAATTGCTATATGCTTCAGGGATTTAATTTGGAAAGTCATTATTTAACAATTTCTTTGAGTTGGGGTTTGTATCATCACTACAAAAAATGCACATTTCTGAAATATGTTGTTAATAAGGTAAAGAAATATTTGTTTGAAGAAATGGAAATATTTTTTATGTTCACAGGAATTACGGCTAGACTCATTCAAATAATTTGATATTTATTTTTTGAATAGATCCTTTTTACTAATATGACACTCATTGCAAGATGCTATAATATTTCTAACTTAATGAGGTGAAAAACAACTTTTAACGCTAAAAAATGAAGCATTAATTAGATATAAAAATGAGTTTCAAAGGAAAAATACCATTCTTCAAATTACATTTTTGCTAAATTACGCATTTTGCTCCGCTCATCACGTATGCTATTTGAAGTTTCAATGTTTGCATTTTAGAAAGAAGCCAAGAAGCTAAGCTACTGCACTTATAATTGCTTTTGTAAATATTTAATGCTTCATAATTTCAAATGATGATAAGTGGTGTTTTTTTTTTGAAATTGTTTGAGCTACAATAAAAAGCAAAATGTTATGCAACGTTTTTTGCGCAATGAAGAATTTTTGAATTCGCATATAAAACTTTTAGAATGCTATTTAGTTTTTTTCAGGGTGGCGTAAATTTTACAGAAGTGCTTTCTTTAGAAGAAAATGCGATTGCATCATTGAGTCCAGGAGTAAAAAATATTTTATTACCTCGTATTATAAAAGTTTGAATAACTAATTTTTCAGTTTTAATAGAGATTATTTGCAGTTAAATGGCTCACTATAGTGTTATGATTAATAATTAACTGTTAGTCTGTTTACATTTGTAACAATATTTTTGTCCTTAATTTTACGGAACGGTAGGTGTTAATACCAAAATTTTTCCAAATGTTAATCTTTAAATTGACCATACATTGTGATATTCTCAAGAGCTCTACTAATTTTAACCATTATGAAGCAAATCTTCTACTTTTAAGAATTTTTGCATTTCATATGGATGAACGTGTGGTGTAGTATATATTGCATTCTTTTTATTCATGAGTATTTGCAGCAAAAAAATTCAAGATTGTGAAAATTTGAATTTCAGATTTTATATCTGTTTCTGTTACATGGTTCACATAAATGTGTGTTTCTGAAAAATAACTACTGTTGGTTTTGTCATACTAAAAATACAAAGATCAAAGTTGTGGGGGGAGGGGGGAGAAGAGAGAGAGAGAGAGAGAGAATTTAATACCGGTAGTAAATGGATTCTGACACCCAGATCAATTAAAAATCATTTGTTAAGAGGAAAAAAATAATACATGAATAAATATACGGTGAATTGTCAGCGTTGAACCTGAAAAGCAAACCGCACAGCTGAACTTTTCATTTGGTATTTTTAATGGAAGAATGTTTAAAAACTCAAACATACTAAGATTGGAATTGGAATTTTAAAAATAAGCACAGTTCATCAATTTATATTTATACCTCCTACTTTCTTTTGGATATTCGGGTTACTGAACTATTAGCCATAACAGTTTGTTCTCTTTAAAAAGAAGCAACCGTTAAGAACGCTCACATAGTAAATAGTCGATCTAAAAACAAATAATTTTATTCATTTTAGAACTCTTGACGGCAAAATAAGAATTAAAAAAAAAAAAAAAAAATCGAATTATTGTCTCATTTTTTAATTGATGCAATACAATCTGAGATATATGAATCGACAATAGATATATGTACAGTCAATCATAGTATTTTCTGCAATTTTTTACGTATGAAGTACTCGGGGCAAGAATATGATGTGCCACATCATGTGAATTTTTTAGTAGACCAATTTCCAACATAAAAAATATTTGTAGTATTTTTTACAGGTATTATACATTCTATATTCTGCAATACTAAAACCAGACATGGTTTTCTCCATATGATGTAATCCACTGTTATATTTAGTTAAATCTTAGTTATGAGAAACAAAAATTTTGATCGAAAAAACACTCCTTGTGGCTTGCCACATTTCTGCCACGAGCCCTTTATATATACAGAAGAACTACTTTTGAGAATCACCTCCGAATAAGGGATACCTCTATTTAAGGACAAAAAAAAAAAAAAAAAAAAAAAAAAAAACACCTCGGAGTGATAATATATATGGTATTTAAAAATAAGGAAAAGTTACGTATAAAGTATCAACTTTCTAAAAAAAATTGCACTTTATAATGATTTGAACGTGTTGCGGGTGTGACGTCCACAACAAATAAAAATCCTTATATTCTAAGCACAAGAAACCATTTTAGAAAGTTAATGCTTCATATTATGATACATAATGGTTCCTTATAAATAAATATATATATATATATATATATATATATATATATATATATATATATACACTGATGTGCAAAAATTAAGCACGAAGTCGAAAAATTAGCATATCAGCTGAACAAAGAGGCAGAAGAACGACAGAAAGACCAATCAGGAGATTAAGTAAGGTGATGTACGGTAGCACATGCGCAGATATGCATTCAGACGTAATGGGGGAGTGTCTGAGTAGTATAAAGCATGTTGTCGGTGTAAGATCAGTATTTCTGGCAAAGAGATTGCATGCCGTATAGCAGTTAAAATCACACCGAGTTGCTGCCTCAGCGAGAAATGGCGAATAATCAATCTGTTAGACGACATCTGGATGCTTTTACCCGAGGTCGAATCATTGGGAAGTTGGAGGAAGGCCGCAGTGTGACAAGTGTGGCTGCAGAGTCCGGAATTGCACACAGCATCGTTTCACGACTTTGGAGACAATTTCAAACTACAGGAACAGCTATCCGGGGGTTCAGTAGTGGTCGTCCACGAGGAACCACACCCGCAGATGACCGGTATATTGTCTTACAGGCCAGAAGAAACAGGCGGCAGACAGCGGGAGAAATCGCTAGACACAGGCGACTGGACGACCGATATCGCGTTTTACCGTGGCCAGAAGACTGCATGGTGGTGGTCTGTTTGCACGACGCCCTATACGGTGTGTACCTCTAACGCCTGCCCATCGGAGAAGGCGTTCTCTGTGGTGCCGGGAACACCGGAGTTGGAGAGACAATGAATGGGGACGAGTACTCTTTACAGATGAGAGCAGATTCAGTCTGAGTAGCGATTCTCATTGCATACTCATCTGGAGAGAGCGGGGAAGCCGCAATCATCTCTCGAACATCATTGAAAGGGACAGGTATGGAGGTCGCGGTGTTCTCGTTTGGGGAGGCATCATGCTTGGTAGTCGTACAGACCTTCACATCTTCGACGCAGGTTCAGTCAACGGGACCCGTTATTGTAACGAGATTCTTCTTCCATATGTGCGTCTTTTTAGAGGCGCTATGGGTCCGCAGTTCCTTTTCATGGACGACAATGCACCATGTCATCGCACAGTAGCTGCCGGACAGCTCTTAGAGAGTGAGGATATTGAACGTATGGATTGGCCGGCACGATCTCCGGATCTCAATCCCATCGAGCATGTATGGGATTTTCTAGGCAGACGCTTGGCAGCTCGTACCTTACCACCAGTAACGATTCGGGAGCTTCGATTGGCGCTGCAAGACGAATGGGCAGCAATGCCTCAACAACTCATTGACACCCTCATTCTCAGCATGGGCAGACGCTGTGAAACCTGCCTAGCAGTCGGGGGAGATCATATCCCCTACTAAAGACCGGATGTTCTTGCTGGACACCCATCACAGGGATGTTTCGGCCTTCAGTCGCATTGCGCTCCATGCTACTTTTTCAATAAAGCTTCTTTTTATCCCTCTGATTTCTCTTTTAGTAAGTGTTGCTTACATTACACATGTCCTTACGTATTGGGGATCTTACGGTATTAAATGTTTTGATTTGGAAAGCTTTTGCACAAAGTTATATTGAAAAAACCGTCTCGTCCTTAATTTTTGCACACCAGTATATATATATATATATATATATATATATATATATATATATATATATATATATATATATATATATATATATATATATATATATATATTCGAATGTATAAAAATAAAAAGTCAAAGTTTAAAATTCAGGGAGTAAAGTGCCAATATATGCGTACAAATGCCTCATTTTTGAAAATGGATTGAGCATGCTACATCTACAGGACAAGCTAGAATTTTTTTTTTCGCATTTTATTTCGGCATGAATGCAGCTGTCCCATTCCTCCCGGTTCTAACCTGCAAAGAAAAATGAGTACTTCGTATACTAAAAAAATAATAAACACACTAGAGGTGCTCTTAGGTTGTAACTATAGGAAACCAATTTCGCTGAAAATTACTGCGTTCATTTCATTAAAGAACAATTACATTAAAACATTTCAATTGATCCTTATTTATGTTAGCATTTATTTGCGTTCGACGAGGTGATTTTTGTGATTTTCAATTCGTGTCACACTGAAGAAAAGTCTCGTCCCTTCCTAACGATGGAGAAAAATAGTGAAAATCGCTAGCATTTGTATGCCGATTTCCTTTCCCAAACGAGGAAATAACCGTCTGAGAGGCTCTATTGGAGTTTTATATCCTTGGGCTACATTTCTAATGATTTGCTTTTCAACAATAAAATGCGAATTTGCTTTTGAAGCTGAATGATAGCCTTTGGGAATTTTTGCGATCAAAATCGAATCCCAGTTAAATAAAAACCAGGAGGACATCATAAAACATGAATAAGCGAACCCCACGCGCCTCTTATTATTCTTCGCTACCCCCGTCTTCCCTGTTACTGCTGTTTTATACTCACTGCGTCTTCTACCACAGACGACATATAGGGCATAAGTAGCGTACGTGCTTGCTATCAGCAGAAAACACAAAAGGAAATAAATTCTCTTGCTTAGGCCGGAGGCCCAGGAGTCATTTTCTTCCAACACTTAATCTGGTAAGAAGTTGGTTTCGAACACACGCATGTATGGGTTGATAGAACGAGCGCAGTTCAGGATAAAAAATGTGTCTCGTGACTCTTTTAAGGCACTTTTTACCGTTTGATACAATTTGAAATCAAGACAGTAATTTCTTGTCGTTTTACTTTACTAGAAAGAAAGATATAGATTTATGGTTGACTGGAAGGGGAGATGACTGATTTTAAAATATGACAATTTTACTACAATACTTTTCCGAAATTTATCGACTTTATCGATTTACATCTTTTTGAAACTAGTTGGGTGAGTCTCGTTAGATCTCGTTATTTGTAAGCCTGGTTTTGTTGTCAATTTTGGTACATTTCTGAAGCCAACTTATTTCAATCGCAATATACTGTGGTGTTTCTTTGTTACTCTTTGATGATAGAATGAAATTTTATCCCCTATGAACTATGAATGTGTTCATAAGTCAGTCCAATGTAGACCTGACAATCGTCAAAAAGAATGTATTTATGTTTTTTTTTGTTTTCACATTGAGGGTAAAATTACAATCAAGTATGGAAAATTTACTTAAATTTACAGCACCGACAACTCCATAATGAACTTGTAGTTTTATTTTCATCTTTAACTAAATTGTTCTTGTGTTTGACAATCATTTTACAAAAATACTAATGAAAGTTGTTAATAATGATGAAACAGCTGAATATTTGCAATTAAGTTTTACTTAAAAAGAAGGTTCGAATTCAGTGTTTCAATTCAAGTTCATTCTCCACAGTACGATATGAATTATTCTAGTAATTTTTCACTGCAGAACAATTTTCTCTTTTTAATGCATTGAAATCTTGTTATTAATTTGTTTTTAATTAAAAGACAACAGCATAAAAATGTTCCTTCATCCATCGATTATTTTAGAAATTAATCAAGAAGTTGTCTGTTTATTCATTTAAAGAACGGGAAAGATCAAATTCCAAACAAAATTTAAACAAATAAGTGATTCATTTTCAATGCAATTTGCTAGGATTTTTTAATTAATGGCATATTTAGTGTTTCGTGAAGGAATTTTAATCATTATATTTTGTTTTTAACAAAATATTTCAAGCATTTATTAATTATAAATACGCATTTACACATGAAACTATATTTATTTAATTATAGCAATGATGTTTTTGCAATAATGTTTAATGTAGTTCAGAATGGATTCCGAACCTCTAGGGGACATGATCGGAAGAAGTTTCACATCATTAAATAGCACACATACCCTGGCCAGGATTTGAACATGGGTCCATGGCGTGGAAGCTACGTGCTCTACTACTACGATATGAGTGAATATACGCTATTTGAATTTCAACGGAGCATTTTAATTTTTTTAGGTAAAAAAAATTACATTATTGTTATCGTATACTTTTTAAATTCAGAATATTGTCTTTTTTGTGGCCCACACAGTCAATTCTCGATAACTGCTTTATTTTAGCATTTATAGCTGAAAATAGTTTAAAATGTATACTCCCTTGGCCTCTCTTTTTTTCTACTTTTTACACACACACGTTCAACATTCTTTTTTTTTAAATACCTAGCAAATGTATTTTGCCATAACCATACACCTAAATAAACATCAAAACATATTGTATCAAAAAACATTGTAAAGGTATTTATTAACATATAAAAAACTATTCATTTTCACGTGACATAATAATTATGTCACCCTCACCTGGCTCTAAAAGACTTTAATTTAGCATTAAAATTGCTGAAAGATGTCTACGTAATACAGACCAAAGTTAAAAGAAAGCTAATGGGGTTGAGTAAAATTCAAATCATATTGCATCAATTCTCTTTAGACTGCTAGAAAGCGAGCTTGTGCTCGTCGTTTCAGTGTATTTCTCCTTTTTAAATTTTATCGTTACCTAAATGTGCGTTTGTACAAAGCAATGTTTATTGTATGTAAACTTTACGGACTATGTTTACGTTCTGGTAAAAAGAAAGTGCAATGTTGTTTTCTATAGATTATGTGTGAATTTGTCACTTCTTTGGCGGCACTCCTCTGGTAGTTTGAAAGCCAAAAGTGTAGCCCCCTGAAAGCATATTATCCCCGGATGCCTATAAAACTCAAAAAAGTTCAAACATCATCTGGCCTTCATCTTTGCAAATACAAAAAAAAAAAAAAAAGACAACTGGTGAAATAATGAATGTTAAACTAAACAGAAAATTGTTCATTGGCAAGGCAAAAAATTCATTTACCGTAAATTTACCCATATACAACTACAGAATAAAATGCATTTTTTGTCATCATCATTATTCAGGGTCAAATAGTTTTTCTAATTCAAGTATTCTCTTCATATGACGGTAACTTTGAACTTTTGGGGTGAACCGGAAGGAATGCGACAGCTACATTTATGCCGAAAGCAATCGTAGCAGTTTCAAACGTACTATACTCTGTTTGAAAATGCTTTGAAAATAGTTCATGACAAAATTCTCGGAAACATTTTCTCAAAAAGAACCCTAGTTGCTGCTTGCTTAAAATTTCATCACACTTCTCAAGTGATAGCTCAGCATGATTTCACGAATATAATAAAAAATGCATCAAGCTGCTGATTTCTGTGACGTTTTTATTGATATGGAAAAACTCATAAACGACTTCCGATGCGTGAAAATTTCACGACAAGCCAATAAATCTTCAAAGAACTTAATTTTTTATGTTTTTTAAAAATCTCGCTACGCATGGCAAAATATCTGAAAAATAAAATGCTACCCGTTTCCCAATATTTTGAGCTTCACAAAACACTCTATTTCTCCATTCATCTAATTTCTATGAGGAAACAAATTTTGTTTGAAACTTTTTTTCTTCTACTTAAAAAGATGAAAATGCATTATATTCTGAAGATTAAGGGACTGCTATCTACTTTGATTTTTAGGAAATCTCTTGACGCCACCCCCTTTTCCTCTATGCCTTTAAGCGTTTGCAAAGAAATTTTTTATTTACGCCGTCTTTTTGCGAATAGAAATGCGCTCTAACGGGGGATATGTTTAGCAAGAGATCCCGCTGTTCTTTTGAAAGTGTGCCTTTTCATGAGACTTGTTCCTCTATGCCAAGAATCCTGCTGTGAAACAACCACAAAACAGTCTTGATTCTGTCCCCTCTATTCATGCAATAAATTTACTCTAACAATTCTTTCGACTGACTTTTTCTTTTTTTCTCTCTGAAAAAAAACATTAGGAAAGATTTTTTGTTAAAAACACTGAAAATTAGAGTAAGTTTTTCTGTTTTTAAGCTTAAATTCATTTATTGAAGTAGTGCTTCAGAAAATTAAGATAAATTTGCATAGTCGAGTTTATAATAATTAAAAGTTAACTTCATTTTTCGAAAATGGTAAGCTGTTTCCCTTGACAAGTTTTAATCCAAGACAAGATGTATGGATAAGTTTAGCATTTGCACTTTGTACACAATTTTGGGATCAATAACTGAATCTGCTCACACTAATATTATATCTAGGCAATAAGTATACATCTGAAAATACTATTATATTGCTAATTATCAAGAAAAAGTGTTTTTGTTTTTATTTAACAACAAATCGATCAAGAGTCTTCTTGGTGAGTTTTCCCCAACCATAGAGCTCCTTTGCTACGCATGCTTCTAAAGCGCATTCTTTTCTTTCAAATTTGTTCAATTTTCTCTGTTTGCTCGCTACTCACTAGAACACACACACACCACGCGCACGCGTACACACACACATTTTAAATATATAGAGATAAAGCAAAAATATGGAAACATTTAAGAAAAACATGTTTTATTGACTTAATAAGGGACAGGAATGTTGTTGGTATTCAAAATAGCTCGCAGTCTTATTGGAATGGACAATGGCAAATCCTGAAAATTTGTCAACTTAATTCTCCACCATTCCTCCTGCAAAGCGGTGATAAACTCAGAAGGAAGTACTCCCTTTTATGCGAGGATCAATTTGACTTTACTCCTCAAAAGTCAGCAAAAGATGCCTTGATTCGCCTTTGCAGCATTGTCAATAGGAAACGTAAGTATGTGACTTTTCTCATCTTTCTGGATATTAAAGGGGCTTTTGATAATGCGTGGTGGCCTGGTATTCTGCATTTACTTAAGCAGCTGAATGTTCCTAAAAACATTTTTTATGTGATTACGAGTTTTTTGCAATGTCGCTCTGCTGACCTCACTTTAGGAAACGTCACGAA
This sequence comes from Uloborus diversus, assembly GCF_026930045.1. Lineage (NCBI taxonomy): Eukaryota > Metazoa > Arthropoda > Arachnida > Araneae > Uloboridae > Uloborus > Uloborus diversus. Next base: position 57,698,353 of record NC_072740.1, read on the forward strand.
GAGTCTAGCTTTAGAGAAAGGCTGTCCTCAAGGATCTGTGATGGGATCTTTCGTGTGGAGCATCATTATGAACGATTTACTTCGTATCCTCTCAAACTTTCAAAATGTTTACAAAATTACCTTTGCTGACGATTTGCTTATTATTGTCCAGAGCAAAGATTTTAATGATGCTTGTATTTTAGCTCAAGACATTCTCAGTCAAGTGTCTGAATGATCTGAATGACATAAGTTGGCTTTTAATTCTTCAAAATCTAAAGTTATGATGATACATAAAAAGTCTAGGCCAGATCAGAGCATTAACTTAACTATTGGTAATGAAGCAATTGAAGAAGTTCAGCAGATTAAGTATTTAGGGGGCGTTCTTGATCACAAATTGCACTGAAAACAACATATTTCTTATGTCTCCAGTAAATGTGAAAAGGTTCTTCTCGGCTTACTTCGCATTTCTAAAAACAAATTTGGTCTTAAAACTGATGTTCTCAAGCTTATTTATAAGCAAGGTATTGTTCCAATTGTTTTTTATGCTTCAAGAGCTTGGGGAAAGTCCATATGTAAGAAAGTAAATTGTAAGCTTCGAAGAAGAATCCAAAGAAGATTTCTTTTGCGTATTATCCGCGGATATCGAACTGTCAGTTACGAGGCAGCCTTTGCAATTTCTGGTCTTCCGCCTTTAGATTTGCTTATATTGAACAACATTCAAGTTAAAGACGACTGTATAAAACTAACGTTTATGACACCCTGGATGGGAAGCTTCCACTTTCATGTTTGCCTCACCCTTCACATAGGAAACCTGTTTCGCTTATTTCTTATGGAAATGTTGATTTTCAGGACTATAAGTTTATTTGCTTTACAGACGGTAGCAAGTTAGAGGAAAGGGTTGGCCTTGCCTTTGTTGTCTATAAGGATGGAGTGCAGAAAATGGCAGTCCAGCACCGAATACGGGATGAATGTTCTGTTTTCTACGCTGAACTCTTATGTTTAAACCTAGCAGGGAAGTAGATCCAAGATTATTGTCATGAGAATTCGGTGTATAAGTTTCTTGCTTGTAGAGATTCACTTTCCTCCCTCTTTCTCTTGCGTGACTTGGCTACTTATCAGAGACTTGCAGTTGAAGTTCAGTCCATTTTGCATGGTCTTGATGGGGCTACTGAGATTAATTTTTCCTATGTTCGAGGCCACAGTGGAAATTCTGGGAATGAGAGAGCGGACAGACTAGCTATTTTAGGGCAACAGAGTAGCTCTGGTCAGTGCTGCTATACAGCATGATTTGGAAAAAAAAATCAATTAAAGCCTACCTAGGATCTGAACTTTAAACACGTTTTACTCGAAATATTAAAAACTTCACTTACATACATTTGTTTCTCACTGCTTTAATTCAAAATATTCGTTCTTCATCTTGGCTCATTTTTAAAATAAATATATATTTAGCACATCTTTTGTATAAATAAAAACGTCAATAATGCCTCAGAAACTTCATGATTTTTTAAATTTTTGATCTTGCAGAAGTCTGTTGGGATGAGTGTCTAATTATTGGAATCATGAAAAGTGCTTGCAATAAATTACTTTATATATTTGTTGCTAGAAAAAATAAATACAAACCACAGAGAGAACGAAAAACGATTACTATAATTTCAAAATCGGGAAAATATTTTAATTCAAAAATAAACATATTTTTCAAAATGTAAAAGAAGATTTCTGGCTTCTTTCTATTTCTTTTGAATTGCATGGTGTTGGTGTCATCAACTTTTCCCATAAGAATATCATTACGTGTGACAGTTTCTTTGAAAGTATTATGCCTCATCTTTACGTTAATTACAATTCATATGCTTTCCTTTTCATTATATATCGTCATCGAATTAGAGACAAATTCTTCTAAAATTTATCTTTTTCAACTTTTTTAAAATTCTGGCTCGGAGTAGTATTCAGAGTTAATATTATTTAAACAGAAAAAAAAAAACTTGGAAATCCTGTCATATGCGATAGTTAAACTTAACTTTTATGAACCATGCGAAAAGTCACGTAGTTTTCAAAGGAAACGTGTAATGTATAAGGAAACGTAACAATGTTTATAGCACACGTTTCAATGTAAACGTGTGCTATAAACATTGTCCATCTTATAATACAAGATATCTCGTCCCACTGCGAAGACTTGAACTGTTATCTGCAAGCAACATTCATTCTTTGGTGTGCAGATTCTGTACTTGGAACAGTTTTGCGCTTTCTTCCATTGCATCTGCTACATATTAGAGAAATGCAGTTTTGGTTACAGCAGATCCAGTTACAGAATTGATTACCAACGCATTTTACTTCGCCACATTGACATTTCAAAGCAAACTGGCAGGGCTGAGGAGGACCTTCATAGGCTACTACTTGTAACGTGCTCGTACTTGTTCTTCATTCTGATTCTTTTTACGTACTACCTTATACTATTTCCACTGACCTGTGTTCTGAAAGCAGTATGTGAAAGTCTCTGGAGTTTATAATTTTTTGTGCTAGCTTGCTGTTAGACTTCATCTGTCCGAAATGCAACATATTGAAGGAATATGGTGACTTACAACCTGCCTATTGCTTAAGATACCTGGTTAAAACTTTAATAATACAAATTCACGATACGAAGATTGGGTTTAAACTTTTGGACTCGATATCAGTTGGGAGGGATTGGTGTCTAGTGCTATCGGTGCCTTGATGCCACGTATAATTATTATCGCTAGTCTTAGGTGAGGGTCAAATTCTTCACATTTTGTTCTTTATTTACTTCATTAGTAATGGCTTTGGAGGGAAATGTAAGTAAAGCACTATAAATGCCTCTTGATAGTAGGTGTGTTTCAAGTTCAACGTTGTAAAAGTATCCCGCGGAACCACCAAGTAGCTCCGTTCATGCACCCCTGTCAGGATTCGACTATTTCTCACTGGCATCCCTGTACTGGAAGATCTACGAATGCATTCTGATACCTGTATATCAGGGTTGCAGAGTCGTAGGGGAGTCAGAGACTCCGACTCTGGAAATTTTAGAACATTTGACTCCGACTCCTTTTCCCCAAAATCAGTCTGGCTCCGACTCTGCAGCTCTGTGATACATACATTATGTCTTCGTTGAAAAAAAAATTCTCTTTTCTAACAAGCAAATACAATTTTGAATGAAAACAAATTTTATTTTTCTAAATAAATCCCATGCGAACAAAAATTTTCAAAAAAGAGTAAACCGATTTCGTCTAAAGACGGGAATTTTATTGGAAATAAATTTAATTTAAGGATTGCCAAAAGTTACGTATGAATTTTTCTTATACGAAAAGTATCTTTTGCTCTTTATCCTGCCTTTTTTCATCGTGAAGTTAATCACCTTCAGTATTTTTCCATGATGTAGGAGATCTATTTTTTTTTTAACTTTGTCGACATTCTCTACATGAACTATTGCAGGGCCCAACTCATCTCCCTGAAGCGGAAAGGTCTATTCTCGAGTTTTCTCTTGCTTCTGTCGTACTGGCTAGTTATCTAATAATGAGTGGCGAGTTCCACCACCTGAGCTCTTCGCAATTTAATTTCTTCTTCTCAGTCTAGAATGTGCTTTCGCGTTGCATGAGCACGTGTTGCTTCTCTTGATTTTTCTTCGTAGAAAACACAAGAAAAAGAGCAAATATGATTTAGGATTTTATTCGTTGTTATCTTGGTCAATAATGCTTTTTCTTTTCTTTGAGGGAGAGAAAAGAACGCTTTCTTTTTCCTTTTAAATTTTTTATAGATATACTAGTGGTACCCTCACGGCTTTGCCCGTATTAGAAAAATAAAAAGGTATTTTGGTTCGCCTGTATATTTACAAACAATGCATGGTGAATTTTCTCGCCAATTGGCTTGTACCCATGTTGCGGTTCCAGGTTATGATAATTACGTATCTCGCCAATTGGCTTGTGCCCATGTTACGTTTCCACGTTATGATGATTTCGTAATTTACTCGTCCGTCTTATGATAGTTTTGTTCTTAAAATTGGAATAGAAAAGGAACCAAATCGAATTTTCGAATAAATTACTTTTAAATAAAAAAAAACCGCCTTCAAAAAACACCCAGGAACTAAAAAGCAAAAAATAATTCATTACACTTACATTCTATTTCCTACCCAAACATAGAAATGAAATTTATTTTACAATTCCAGTGTAAAAATGCTCTAAACTAAACACCGAATTATAAAATAAACACTGATTTAAATTACTATACGATGAATTATTTTCAATACCTAACTAATTATATACGATCTCTTAATTTTTAATAACCTTTTGAAGTCAGGGCCTCCTATAAACTACTACCTAACGTAACTGAGTAGGTTTAGTTTTACAGACTAATTTCGCGTGCAGTTAAATTAGTGTTTAATTCAGGATTCGGTGGGTTGTCAGTTACGTTATGTAGTTGTTTATAGGAGACCCCGACTTCAAAAGGTTATTAAAAAATAAGAGATCGTATATAATTAGTTAGGTATTTAAAATAATTCATCGTATAGTAATTTAAATTAGTGTTTATTTTATAATTCGGTGTTTAGTTTAGTTGATTTTTGCACTGGAATTGTAAAATAAATTTCATTTCTATGTTTGGGTAGGAAATAGAATGTAAGTGTAATGAGTTATTTTTTGCTTTTTAGTTCCTGGGTATTTTTTGAAGGCGGTTTTTTTTTTATTTAGAAGTAATTTAATTTTTGCTTTTTAGTGGTGTAAATAACACGGCGAAAGTCTCGGAGACTTCCGACGACTGAAGAAAGGCTTTTTCAAATGCGTAACTATGTACAAAAAAAAAAAATGTCTTCATCATTTGTTCAACTTTATCAAAGTTTGCTTTCCGAAAGCAAATGCACGAGTCACTAAAAAAAGAAAGAAATCGCTTTAAGTTTAAATTTCTAAAATTGTAAATTTTTAGATTTGTAATATTGCAAATTGTAATTTATGTTTCGCAATTAGTGTTATGTAACTCGTGATAAAAATCGCATGTTTCTTCATATGGCTCCACTATAGTTGAAGATTAAAAATTCCACTAGAATGAATTTTATGTTTGCTTCAGAGAATCCTTAATTCAAAACTTTCATTCTCATTACTCTTAATAATATATATTTTTAGTACTTTCTTTAACTATAGGTAAAGAAAGTATAAACATTTGTTTTATGGCCTTTGTTTATCAATGGGTTTTATATTTAATCGTTCGGGAGGGAAATTGCATGAAATTTATTGTTTTACCTTTAATTTTTTCCTAAAGAACAAATAGGGTGAATCAAAGATTTGGAACCTAAGTTAGACCACCCCTAAACAAAACCACCACTAAACAAAAAAAAAAAAAAAAAAAAAAAAACATAAAAGCCGGTTCACTAAGTGAGCGATATACAAAGTTAATAAAGTACAAAACGATTTAAATTTGAGTATGATATTTGAAGAGTTCCTCCAATTTCATCAAACCTGAACTTGATTAACATTGGACCACCGAGGAACTATGCTGTTTCAAACAAAAAAACAAAAGACTTTTCCTTATCGGTACAGGCAGGGGCGTGCACAGAAATTTTGGAGCCCATCACAAATGACTTTTCCGGGCCACTCTCCATATTGTTTACCCCTATATTTCACAGTCAGTTACAAAAATATTGGGCCCCCTCCAGGCTCGGGCCCGGGCCAACAGGTGTCCCTCCCCCCTCCCTGTGCACGCCCCTGGGTACAGGTGTCTTCGAGTATTTATGGAACATTGTACAAAGAAAAAAACAAATCCGACGAGTTCAGAACCTCCTCCTTTTTTTGAAGCCTGCTAATTAATATAACCCTAATTTCAAATTGAACTGGCGGCATCGTGAAATAGTAAATCCAAAATATTGGTCAAACTTCAGAAATCATACACAGTTATAATGTGTATTATTAAAGAATATAAATTAAATCGTGTTCGTTAAATCGGGGTGTTCTGTATTCAATTCCCCCTCAATTGAACACTAAATATATTTAAAAATTGGAATATTAAATAAAGAACTTTATATTTTAGTGCCTAAATAAAGTTATTTATTAGTAAATAAAATATTAAGGTAATTGATTCAACTATTAAAGTGGCAAAATATATTTAATTTACTGCTTTGCTACGCAGTAATAAATACAGTAGTAACACCTATAATAAAAAATTACCATGCGGCGCAGCGTTGAGAAAATTAATCATCCATGTGCCGCGATAATTAAATACCATTTAAGAGAAAGCCAAAAGCTTAGGTGTGAAAATACACCGATCACAGAAACACCACGTGACCATGACGTATGAAATTTAAAGTTTCTTGGATTTCTCCGGGAACCCTTATCAGATCCAGACCAAATTACAATGGGAACATCTGGGAAGTATACCCTTCCAAACAAAAATTTTTTTTTTCAAATCGGTCCAGTAATGTTGGAATAATTCGAAAACACACATAAAAAGCCGCAATACGAAATCATATCCTCCTTTTTTGAAGTCGGTTAAAAATCGCTTCAAGGTGCCCACCCCCATGCTACAAACTAACTTTGTGCCAAATTTCATGAAAATCACCCGAACGGTCTATGCGCTATGTGCGTCACAGAGATCCTGACAGACAGAGATCCGGACAGAGAGAAATCCTGACAGACAGAGAGACTTTCAGCTTTATTATTAGTAAAGATAAAGATTAATAACTGAAGTAGGGTAGTGGCACAAGTAACACACATGCTTAAGACACCGCTCTCAGGTTAACTCAATTTTTCTGAGCCTTTTAATGTATATTTAGATTATTAAAACTATTTTTCCCTCATGCAACTACATCTCATCTAACGTTTGATTGCTTCTGGATCCTCTGAATTAGTTAATTCTACTTTTATTTGCTCAATTTCGAAAAAAAAGGTCCTATTCCCAGTAATAGACACCGAAAAAAAAAATGATGATACCCAATAACAGATAGGACGAGGAAAGGATGAGTAATGGACAAAACTCCCCACTTCTCTTCAAAATGTGCAAAACTTCTTTATTTTAAGAACTCAAGCCTTATTAAATTCAAATAAACATGAAACACCAGCTGACCTCGTGGTGGCTGTTCATAATCTTTCACCTCTGCCTTGTAAATACTAACTGGCTCATAAAATTCACCATGATAACACTAGATGATTGCACCCTATTCATGGGCCACAGCAACATCAGTTTCACCCGCCTAAAACTCCTATTATTTAAATCCAAACTTAACGAATGTCTGTTACTGGACCCTTGTCTGTTACTGGTGCCGTTACCCTACGACTTATTTAGGTCAGTAAGTATGAACCGAATTATGCTTCAAAAAATTAGTACATTACATACATTAATAGCAGCAGATGCATGACAATGAAAACAAACTGAAACTTTAAAGCATTGCTAAAATTGCGCAGATAGGAATGAAAGTTCAGGACTCGTGTTTCTGAGTTGCTAAGAATCCATTTTTTTAATAATAATAATAATAACTTACGAAGGAAAATATATTCGACAAAAGCCAAAAAGTATCTTCTTCAAAAGATCATTTTTTTATCACTGGAAAAGGAATTCCTTGACAGACGTATCTGCAAATCTTGTTGCTATTTGTGCTATTTTACTATTATTTTTACGATTTTAACTTATCTTCTGAACTTTAATATATATTAGTAAAATTTAACGCTTTAATAAAGCAGAATTTAATCAGATAATAATGTCTGTGATACAGTTTATTATGAACATACAGTTACTTTAGCATTACGTGATTTAAGAATATAGAAAAAATATACCATATTAAGATATATTTTGTCCTTTGTAGCATATTATTTTCTTAATACTTTTTACTTGAAAGGTATTTAGAACTGCCGAATATACTATTATCAAAGAAGGAGTTTTGCGTTTAAGTGTAAGTATAAAAACGCTCAATTTTCCAAAACATTTCCCAAGATACTTCTCCTATAATAAAGTTTTTCCTTTAATTTCGTTCCTCTGTTTTCTTTCTGTACTTTTTCCAGTATCAAAATACCAAATCAAACGATGTTTCTAAGCTCAAATTTTGTATTGCTGTTTTTGCATTCACGAAATATTCCAAGCTCGCCTAGTTTTCTCGAAGTATCCATCCAGACGTGTGTTGCAGTCTTTATTGCTTTTCACAAAAATTGCACAAGTTTCGAAAAAAATCGAGGAAGTTTTTCGAGATTGAAGTCTTTGAACGCATTCTTAGGCCATTTTTGATTACTTCAGGGAAAGAGATGTTGTTCAAATGCCCTTCCCCAGCACTTCCGTTGTTAAAAAAATGGAAGTTTAGACGATCTTCGAAGATGTTAGGGGGTTCTGATCTCTTCTCTACATTACCTAGTTTTTACTCATGAATAGTGTACTTTCAAAAATTACCACTAGTGTGGTATTAGAGTTAATTTCCATTCAAACAACGTTTTCTTTTTCCACAACTGACCCTACACTATACTAAGAGATCATAAGATGTTTTGAAAAAATACATCATCGTTTTAAAATAAAAAATACTTCTTGTTTTTTCAGTGGTACTCACAGAAACCTAGTGGCTCAGTGGTAGCGCTTCTTCGCCGCAGGCCCGGGTTGGGCATGTTTGGCTTGGCCGTTCATCCCTTCAGTGGGTCTATAAAATGAGTACCAAGTGTGCTTGGGAACTAAACCCTGGGGGTTCCGCGTTTGGCTGACCACCTAACCGGAACATCTGCTTGCTCTCGAGAGCCCTCTGGTCAGGAAAACTGAGATGGGCACAGTAGGCCTTGGCCCTCTAGGGCTGTCACACCAATGGATTGGGTTTTGGTTTAGGGGTACTTACAGCGGGGGGGGGGGGGTAGTTTTTAGGAATACTTTTCTCTATTTATTGTGTCTGGGGGGGGGGCACTCATTCTATGAGGAGTACTTTGTAGCATTTGACTACGGTATTCCTGCTCGTTAGTTCGTATTAATAAGGTAATTAATCCTACACATACATGCCACAGCATAAAGAGTAGTTTTGAATGCTTTAAAGATTAAAATATGTTTACTTTCAAGACAAAAAAGAGGGAAAAAATCCAGTTTAATATGTATTTTCCCCCTTTTTCAATAAATAAATATTGTGTATTGCAGGATTAACAAGTAAAAGGATTTCGTGGAATATTAAATATTTACTCGTACTTTTTCCGCAATTATAATATTTTTTTGCAGTTATAGGGTTACTAGAAGATAAATAGAACCGTTGCATGCGGCTTGCTAAACTAACAGAAAATATAAAAATCCTTTTCATGCGAGAAAGTTCAATTTTATGATACGACGTTTTAATAAATTTTTCTTTGTCTGGAAAATAATTCTGTTCCAAAGTTGTTCGCGTCAAATGAGAGTTATAAATTATTCTTTAAAAAAATGGGAAATGAATAGGAACATTTTTTTTTCTGCCAGTTGCTGAATTTTAAATGTAAAGAAACAGGAGAAATTTTTGAATTTTGGACATCTTGAACTCAAATTATGCTTTTCGCGATCACGCGCGCGCGCTTTTGTGTGTGTGTAGACTTGTGTGGAGATATGTGTGTGAATGCAGGCTGTGTGTGGGCGCGTAGGCGTGTGTGTTAGTGTGTAAAGGCGTGTGTGCGTAGGCCTGTGGTGTTGGTGTGTGTGCTGTGTGTGTATGTGTGTAGGCGTGCTTGTGAGCATGACAAGGACGCAACCACCCAGGAGGAGAGGATTCCGGTGGACAGTGCTGTCGGTGGAGGCCCAGGATCAGAGGAGCAACACCAGGAAACGATAGTGCTCGCAGAGGACCTGGGGCAAAAATCAAAAGACACGGTCGTCATTCAATGATCAAGTGAAAGCAATAAGCAATTCGTGATTGTTAAAAAATAATTAAAAAAAAAAGCTTCAGATTTGCTTATTTATATGTGTTTTTAAAATCACCAAATATTGTCCATCTAAGAATAAAACAAACCAGCTTCGACAAAATGTTAATGCGTGTTTGACAACTGGTTTTGGCCAGTTTATGGCAGCAAAGCGGATGGATTAGTTGTATGGAAGTTTTATTAAAATTTTAAGAGAGTAGACTATGTTCGTTTACTCAATCTCGTATAGTTTTTTTTTTTTTTTTATAAAGGTTTAGATAATGTTGGGATGCATTTCTTAACTTCTTTGATAAGTGAAACCCTTTATAATGTCCACTTTATTTTCGTGGAGCCCCAATGTGTTTGTATAGTATGATTAAGACATCTCCAGAGCCAGGTAACTATTTTCAATAGTATGAGGGCAATATTCTGAAAATGGTTAAAAGCGAAAAAAAAAAAAAAAAAAAAAAAAAAACCAAGCATTATTAATATTTTATCAAATGCATTACTTAATGGCTTCGAAAGCAAAAAAAAAAAAAAAAAACACTTTTTTTTTTAAATTTTTACTTTAAACAACTGATCTAAACAAAATGTTTTAAAGTTTATTGAGATGACTGGTACATGTTTCCCTATTGCAGATGCACTTAATGTTAGTTCTTATGGATTATACTTGAATTCGCTTGTCAGTTCATCGTTCAGTTTGTTGTGATATTTATTTTTTAATAACACATATGCTGAGAACCCCGCTTCAAACATATATGTACAGCTGCAAATAGTAAAAGTGCCAACCCGATTTCGTGACAATTAAAAATATTTACCTTTTTAACTGAATCAGAATTCTAATAAGGGCATTAAATTAAATTTATGTTTCAAGTACAGATGGGGGACAAAATAATATGAACGCCTGTGAAATAAGGAAAATCTTTATTAATAGGGGGTTGGACCACCCTTTGATTGAAGAACAGATTGAATGCGACGGGGGATTGATGCATAAAGGTCATGGACAACATTTAAAGGAATATTAAGCCATTCCTCCTGCAGAATGGTCTCTAATTCCGAAAGTCCGGATGGAGGTGGAAATCGGGAACGAAGTTTGGACTCTAAATATCCCCATAAATGTTCAATAATATTTAAGTCCGGAGACTGAGGGGGCCAGGCGAGATGTTCAACTTCACTGCCATGCTCTTCGAACCATTCTTGGACACATCTGGCAGTGTGTATGGGGGCGTTGTCGTCTTGAAAGAGCAGTCGCTCTCCAGGGAACACAGTCTGGACAAACGGATGGACATGATCCTCTAGAATGCTCAGATAGTGATTAGATTTGACACGCCCATGCAAAATAACAAGTGGCCCAAGTCCACGCCAAGATATCGCACCCCATACCATAATTGAGCCACCCCCATTCTTCACAGTCGGCAAGAGGCATTCAGGATTAAAGGCTTCTGAGGGCGTTCGCCAGACATAAACGCTCCCGGTAGTCTGAAATAGGGTAAATGATGATTCATCTGACCATATTACCTGTTGCCACATCTGTGGGGACCAAACTTTGTGGTCTCTGCACCATTGGCGTCGCTTGAAAGCATTAGTTGCTGTCACCAAGGGTTTTCGAATTGCCACTCTGCCATAAATGTTCGCAGCATGAAGTTCCCTTTTGACAGTTTTTGTTGAAACGAGGTCCTGGAGATGACTGTTCATTTCAGATGTTATTTCGGATAAGGATTGCTTGCGCTTTCGGGCTACTATGCGCTTCAAAGCTCTTCTATTCCTATCAGCAAGCTTTGACTTTCGGCCACTGTGGTGCTTTCAAGACGTCGTCTTACCTTCTTTCGTGTATGCTGTCATAACCTAAGACACCGTACCTCTTGCACACCCCAAAAGCTTTGCTGTTTCCGTAACCGATGCTCCACTTAAACGCACCCCAACAATCATTCCTCTTTGGAACACTGTAAGGTCTGACATCTCAACTTATTACAGAAATTTAGAACCAAGCACGCAACATTTGTGACTACTGTTGAGACACTGATAGGTTCCTCTTCACGCTCACCAGGTGGCAGACTTCTGTTGCAGGTGGCGTGGCTGTACTATAGGTGTGAAATACGGCATACTTTTTCATAGGTATTCATATTATTTTGTTCCCCATCTGTATGATTCAGATGCTATTTCAATAAAGATAAGATTGTACCGACGTAGTTGAAACCCGTGCTTTGGCAATAAATGGGTTTTTAATCCAAAATCCATTTTGATATTTTCTCCGCTGTTCATTCAAAAAATATTAATTAAAACCATCACTTAAACTTCATTTTACATTTATTTTAAGTGAGAAGATTGAATTAACTTAGAAGTTAAAAGTAGGGTGGAAGCCTTGAATGTCTTCCATGGAACCCTTTGGTTCCCTGGGATTCGGAAATGCTGGGCGTAGTTTTTTTTTTAGCTTAGATTATGTAACGCCTCACTGGAAGCATTTCTTACCTGTAGAACCGTTGGATTCTTAATGGTGACCGTGGTACGGTTGCGCATCGTATCGAAGAAATCTAGGAAAACAGTTTCTAGGATGCAGCTAGATTTAGCAATTATATTTCTGGGGATGCACCACCTCCACTGTTCTTCACTATATTAAGAAGTGACTAAGATGTATACTGCCGTGGGCTGGTAAACGGCAGTACACTGCAGAAATGAGTGTTGGATTCAATACTAACAATAGGGAAATATTGGAATTAGGGGCCAGTCCACGAAAAACGTTCATTTTGCCTCATACACACGTGACGCCTCATATATTTTATGTAAAATAATACTATAAAATATTAATGAACAATTTTTTTCTGTTTAACAAATTAAACTTATGTGTGATTTCTTCCGCAAAAAATATCGTCATTACTTTTTAAAATTATTACTTTTTAATGAAATATATGAACCGCCACAAAGAATTGACTGGCCCTTAGACTATTTTTTTCGTGCCTTTTTTCCAGGGGGAACTAAATAAGCAAGCTTGTACAATAAAGCTAACTTGCAACAGATGACAAAAATGCAAAGAAAAAGAAAAGTGAAAGAATTGCAGTTACTACCCTTTACCTGATATTTCCTGCAAAAGAAACATAAACATTTTGTAACTAATACAAAGCATTTGTTACGATTCATGAAACGTCAAGCTTGTTTTCGCTCTTAAAACTTTCTGACGATCATTATCTAACGAACTTATAGAAAACTGGTAACATTGCTTTCAGAACAACAGAACATTTACTGAAAACACTTCAAACGCTAGGTTTTGCTTTTTAAACAAAGCGAAGGGAGAAGTCTTTGTTTCGCTTTTTGCTCTAATGAACTGAGTCTACAAGGTTCTAAAAAGTCGTTCTCACTTTTCGAGGTTTCTCAGACAGATTGCAATTTGATTTATCTGGTGTTAGAAAAAGGTATTTTCTTATTAAAGACCTGTCGCAAGTCAAACAACACATGTAGAAACAACAAAGTTAAATGAGTAAGGAAAGTAACTGAAAGTCGTAAAAAAGCTCACTGAATTTGGGAATGGGCTTGAAAACAAACAGCAGCAAAACATTGGGATGGGTATAAATGTTTTACGCTTTATTGTACATTAAAAAAAAAAAAAAACATTTTTCTGTATATAACCAAGTTTTATTGCTTTACAAAATCGTGTTTTTGAGACATTCCTGAATATTACCCTCAAGAATTACGTTTAATCAATGCCTATTGGTTTTTTACTTGCTTGTCACTAGATTAAGGGTCATTCCATACAGATTCAACGGATGAGTTCGCTCGACCATTTTTAATTTTTTTGAAACTCATATCCCCAAAAGATGCATATGAATGATGTTTAAAACCACTTTTATTTTTTCTCTAACCTTAACCCTTGATTTTTTAGGGGTCCTCAAAAGTGATTTTCGCAGTCAAAAATGGGACTTTTAGACTTTTGCATTTTGGCCAAAATCTATTTGAATTACATTTATGGCAGTTAATTTTACGCTTTGATGTTAAAGTTCATAAGATGATAGTCTCACATGCTGAGTTACGTGGCTGTAACTTAATAATTAAAATAAATGGCAACAGGTTAAAGTTCAGGGTCAAATGTAAAATTTTTACTCATTTCAAAGGGTCATAGCTCGCTTAGGAGACGGAAACACAAAATGAAATATGGCAAAAACTAATCACCGGAGTCACTCTAATGAGAAAATATAGCTGTAATTGTGTGTTTGTTTACCCTTTATAAATTACAGCCCCTCAAAGATCAGAAAATTGAGAAAAATGACATTTTTAGACCCCTGTAAACCAAAAGGGGATGGAATTAAAAATAAAATTTCTTGGCCAATTGAATATTCCATTCAAGTACTATACATGTTATATATATTGTTTTGTGTATTTGGTTTGTAGAAATGATATAGGTCTTTGAAATTGAGCAATTTTGCTAGTTAATTCACGCACTAAAACAGAAATAAAAAGTGTGAAAACTTCATTGCACCTTCTTAAATTACGTATATTGTGCTCTATGTAAAATACTGAAAAAACATAATGTAAGTATAAAAATAATTATTTTAATTTGATAACTTAGAAATATTTAGACATAAATGAGTAGTTCACACATGATTGACAGCTTAAGTAGTTAATTTATAGACTATATACACACACAAATTTTCAATACATACAAACATACGCTCTGTACATTAACTTATGTAACTTGCCTAAACACATGCAAAAGCATTATCTACATAGTTGAAAGGAAAAAAAAGGTGAGTTTTTCATTTCTTGCTTCAGTGTAGTTTTAAGAAAATGAACTCACACAGTAGTACTATAGTTCTGGTGGTGACACAGCATGTGGCGTGCTGAAATACTTTACTCAAATACACAACAAAAATAGAAAAAACTTTCTTAATTTATGTAATCACGAAACGGATGTCAACTTGAGAGCTGAATGGCATTTCTATGCAATATCATACGGTAATGGACATAGTAACAGAATCTGAAGATCCGTAAAAAGAATTGATACTACTAAGACTAGCTTGCAAAGAACTACTAGAAGTCACATTTTAATTCCTACAGAAATGTATACCTTCTGCATTTTTGCTACTAAACATTGCATGTATCCTAGTGAGCATTCAGTATATTAAACTAGCTGAAAAAATGCTGCAAGAAAGGTTTGACTCTGCAAATAAAATTCCCAATACAACGTTTAATCACTGCTTTATGCCACCGTATTTAAATATTATCACTGTAAAATTATTGTCCTCTAGCAATAGGTATGAAGAATAGTGTGTTACTAAAAAGACTATTAAAGGAAAATGCCCATTATTGTCAAAAAAAATATAGCTTCTGTTGATCACTAAATTTAGAACCCCTGTCATTGTCTTGCTCCTACTACATTTTCGGAGTATCAAATTATGAATGTGCCTTGGTAAAGCATTTTAAAACGCCATATACTTGAGTCACCATTACAACTATAGGACTACTTGGTGAGTTCATTTTTTCAAAACTACACTCAAACAAGAAATAAAAAACGCACTTTTTAAAATTTAAATTTTGTATATATAATGTTTTTGCATATGTTTAAGGCAATTTAGATATGTTAATGTACAGAGCATATAATTGTGTGTATTGAAAATTTGTGTGTGTAGATAGTCTATAAATTAACTACTTAAGCTGTCAATCAAGTATGAACTACTCATTCATGTCCAAATATTTCTAAGTTATCAAATTAAAATAGTTTTTTTTATACTTAAAATATGTTTTTTCAGTATAATATATTACCTAGGCCATTTAAGAAAGTGCAATGAAGTTTTCACACTTTTTATTTCTGTTTTAGTGCGTAAATTAACTAGCAAAATTGCTCACTTTCAAAGACCTGTATCTTTTTTAAACCAAATACACAAAACAATATATATAAAATGTATTATACTTGAATGGAATATTCAATTGGCCAAGAAATTTCATTTTTAATTCCATCCCCTTTTGGTTTACAGGGGTCTAAAAATGTCATTTTTCTCAATTTTCTGATCTTTGAGGGGCTGTAATTTGTAAAGGGTAAACAAACACACAATTACAGCTATATTTTCTCATTAGTGTGACTCCAGTGATTAGTTTTTGCCTTATTTCATTTTGTGTTTCCGTCCCCTAAGCGAGTTATAACCCTTTGAATTGAGCAAAAATTTTACATTTGACCTTGAACTTTAACCTGTTACCATTATTTTAATTATTAAGTTACACCCACGTAACTCAGCATGTGAGACTATCATCTTATGCACTTTAACATCAAAGCATAAAATTAACTGCCATAAATGTAATTCAAATAGATGTTGGCCAAAATGCAAAGGTCTAAAAGTCCCATTTTTGACTGCAAAAATCACTTTTGATGACCCCTAAAGAATCAAGGGTTAAGGTTAGAGAAAAAATAAAAGTGGTTTTAAACATCATTCATATGCATCATTTTGGGATACGAGTTTCAAAAAAATTAAAAATGGTCGAGCGAACTCATCCGTTGAATCTGTATGGAATGACCCTTAAGTAATAGTAACACAGAAACTTTGTTTCGAACAATTGTTAGCAGTTGGTTTACATCTTTCTGTCTCTAGTTTAATTTATAATTTATTTTGAAAAAAAAAGTTGTACCTTTTAAATTTTATGTAGGGATATATATACATATATATATATATATTAGTTTTATATTTTACTTCTTATTCTTCCTACGCTTATAACCATTCACTTTGCGACACTGGCATGCATTCTAGAAATTTCCCTGTTAAAAACAAAAAAGTTGGAATTAGGTAAAGCTTGTATAGCAATTCGAGAAAAGAAATTTGATATCATTTCCTAAATACTAAATAGTTTTCATTTCACATGAAAAACGTTTTTTGGTTCTTAAATAACTTTTATAACTAGTGAAAAAGTTATTCTTTGAGATAATTTGAAACAGAAGTCCAGAAAAACTAATACTAAAATTTCGCTGTCGGAAAAAAAAAATGTTTCTTTTAGGGTCTGGACGTACTATTTTTTTATTTAGTTACATAACAACAAATTGAAACTTCATCTTCTACCCAAATTTTTTGAAACTTTGCCTTGGTCTCTGAATTCTAACCAACTGGATGATTACGAGCTTTGCATGACAAATACTCATGTTGCAAAATATTGGTCATGCGATTCAATTTTGCCTTCCCCTTTCCGTATTTAAGATAATGTAGGAGATTTTTTGTCACAAACATATGAAATTAGATTAGAATTAATATCGTATCGAACATTTTTCTAAGATTAAGTTGCAGATTCTGTCTCACAAAAAGAAAGCGGAGTATGAGTAGGGGAGGGGTGCTCAAAGCGGGTAAGCCTTCGTATGCCCCCCCCCCTCATGGTGTGTTAGCGGCGATGAATACGTATGTCGTGTTTACCCGAACATCCCCGAGTTATTATCAGTCCCAACGAAGCAGCATTAAAGCAGCATGGCGCTGCTTTACTGCTGCTTCGCTGATAAAAAATGATACATTAAAAAAAAAAAAAATGAAGTTTTGTAACTTGTGATTAGTCGAAGACCAGTTTTTTTTTATTGTCAATAATTTTAACTTATTCTGACACTATCCACCTATAAACTACGATGGTCATTCCGTTTTTTTTAAATTATCAATTTAAGGTTATAATTATTGAAATAAAAAACGTGCCTTTGGGCAAAGCGGGTATATGGATTTAATCATATATTTATTTAAAATTTCTTGACTCGTGTGCTGACTTAGATTTTCTCTTTCAATAGGATAAGTGTAATTTTATAAAGTTATTTTTTAGGATGGCAATTAATTAGTCTATTAATTTACTCAATTGTTTCTTTATGTTTTATAAACAAATGTACTGACTTTAAATTGGATAAGTACAACTATTTTATATTTTTTTATATAATGGGAAGTAGCTAGTCAACTATTTCAATCATTTATAACTTCATATTTGATTGGCAAATGTACCGAATCAAAATTAGTTAAGCTTACCCGCTTTGGCCTCCTTAGTAGGGCAAAGAGGGTTTTTCACATGTTTGTTAAGTTTGGTAATAAATAATTATTGGGTTTGAAATAATACAAAAATCACTTTTTATTTTGAAGTTCAAAAACCCTGTTAGGAAATAAAACCGAAATTGTTGCGATTAAAATCCAAAACTACAATTTTCGAGCTTTCTTCGAAAACCTACCCGCTTTGAGTCACCCTCCCCTACCTAATAAAAGAAGAATTTGGTCTACTGACGATTTGATGGTAGGCGAGTAGGGTAGAGTTTGAATGTTTGAGGAAGTAAACTCATGATTTTTATTTGTAGTTTATGTATATATTGTATATAAAATTTGATATTTTAATCCTTTGACGAAATATATATATATTTTTTAATTTTGCTGTTACTCTCCAATATTTTAACGCGAAATCTTACTCGAATTTGTGCATGAGTCAGGTCTCTTCTGACTTTATCAAAACAGGGGTGATATCAAGAAGGAAGTAACGAGCAAGCAAAAACTGAATGCATCGGGATATGCACTTCTTTAAACATCACCCCGTTTTCAATTGGAACCGTTGGCAGCTGCTGATCGCGGAGTTCGAGAACAAACAGTACTATGTTTTATTTTACTATTTTTTTTTTGTCAATTTTGAGGAATATATGCATTAGATAGTTAAATATTTTTTCATACACACCCAGTCTTTGGCACTGTATTTTTGGTAGTTTTATACGCTTTAATTTAAAACATAACGTGCAGTAAAGAAAATGTTGTTATTTACAGTTTGAAATTATTTTTGAAGTGCTCACGTGAGATCTTAGTGGGTGATTGGTCTGAGCGATTGCTGGACCTGCCAACTTGAGGTTGCGGGTGGCAGGTTCGGCTTTCAACCTAGCTTCAGATGTACTTACCTTTCTTTGTGCCACCTGTTTCATGTATTGCCTGCAGGGAGCTGTAAAATATGGAATAAAAATACATCGTACGTAAAGGAGATGAAAGTTGAGATTACTGTCCCCATCAAATAAACCAAAGCAATAAGTTCTTAGAAGAACCTAGACTACATTCGGAAACAGGCACCGGTAGCATCGGTGCCAACGCAAGCGGTCGAAATGGTTGAATCTCTAATTGAAAAAGTATTGCGACTCGATCGTTTTCGAACGCTTGCGGTGGCACCGGTGCGACCGGTGCCTGTTTCCGAATGTAACCCTACTGTTCAGACTGGTTAAATTTTCACACACAGCGCCACCTATAACCACTTATCTTAAACCATATCCGCCTGACATATTGATGTTCAGTCCGAGGAAGTTCAAGATAACAGTTATTTTAATAGACTCAATGAGAATTTACCCTCTGGACTTTAGTAAAAATTAGTGCAATTGTGATGGGAATAAATGATAAAGGATATCGGAGTTTGTCACTATTTGTGTTGTTCAGCGAATTAAAAATTATTCTTTGCCAGCGAGGTAAGATTCTTTGACATTACTCAAGTGATAACATAGATAAAATGGCTGAAGTAATTGAAAAGAGTAGAGCTATTAGATTCGATATTACTAAATGAGTGAGCAAAATTCAGTCGTTAGATGTAGCTGCGAACATAAGCCCCTTTGTGATCTACTTGAAATCGTGGAAACTAAAGATGAAATTAAAAGAAAAACCATGATGCTGGAATCGAATAGGTAATAACTGATCTTGAAATTTCAAGTCAAATTATAAGGCTCTTAACCCGATAAGCGCAAAAAGCAAAAAATGAATTGGAAAGTGCTCAAATGCCGAATGATAGAACTACACCAATTTATCTGACGTACCTGAAAATACCGTAAGTGCTTTTAGATTCTAGAAATTTTAAAACCTTAGGCTTTGTGTGATTTTAAATAATTCATGAAACTCCTGAAGTTTTTCAATAAATTCAAATGATACTCCATCCAAAAGAGACAATTTACTTTAAGCCTCTTCTTTTTGGTCCTGTGTATGAGTGTGGCGGCTGTGTTTGCGGTAAATGAAGAAATTAAGAATTATGTTTTGCACTTTTAAAGCAGTGTCATGAATGTACTGATTTTGAATTATAAATTCTTATTCGTCCATGTTATAAAATTAAGAACCAGTAAAAGCTGCATTTAATGTTAAAGCTTTGCGTCGGTTGTGCAATGAAGTAAACGTATGACTTTTGCATGCTTTAAAACTAACCAAGGGATCGTATGGTTGTCCATTTTTTTGCGTCAAGATTTGGTTTCGGATTTCTTCAGAAAACGAAATAAAAAAAAACTAATAGTGAATTTTCAAAAATTTTGCCATTTTTGAGAAATTTGTGACAAGAAGTGATACTAAAAATGACGTAACTAGAAGCAGTTTTTCTTAAAGTTTTACAATAGAAACATACAAACCTTTATAAGAAATTATTTTAAGTCAAAAAATGTACCAACAGGCTCTTCATTCCATACGCAGACCAAACATGTTTGTGTATTCTATGATTTTACAGTATTCAGATGTCAGAATAGTTGAAGATCTAACAGCAAATACACTAAAAGCTAAAGGTCTGTGTTGGTGACGCTTAGAAATATCAATTGTCCAGTTCATATAGTTTAGGAATTGTTTGTATATTTTTATCATGAATGGTGGTGCTTAAAAATATCATCGTCCAGTTCATATAGTTTAGGAATTGTTTGCGATTTACAGTTTCTATAACATCATGGTTAATAAGGGGTATAGTTTCCCGTTTTTTTTCAAATTAGAGTCGTAGAATGGGTTACTACCTATTACTCCGTCAAATTCTAGCTCTGTCTGATTAGTATATGCAACCAGAAATTTGCAAATTAAGCGGAAAAACAAAACTGCGGGGTTTTACTCCACAAAATGGGGAGTAAAACCCCGCAATGCAGGTCTTTACCCTTTTCACCATAAATGTAAATAAAGAAGGTTACTGCTAGATGAAAACATTGGACGAATTTCTCATAATTTTAAGCATGATTTTTTTAAAAATTAGTACAAAAATATTTTTTTGTCCAAAAAAGGAGGATTTGGTTACGTAGGAAAATACTACTGCCGCATTATAAAGAATAAGTTATTTGACTGAGGCTACGCTAAACTAGGTACCTATGTAGTAAATAGTTCACTCATAATGAGTCTTCTAAAAAAGTTATTGCGTTGTGTAAGCGTGAATTCCCGTGAGGTTATTCCTTATAACGTTTTCATTTCCCATGGGTGATTTTTTCTGCGTCTCAGTAAATTTGCAAAACTTTTATCTACTGAAGATACAGGGACACGCCGCAGTGTAAGGACCCTCACTTTTACATATTGAACATACAGAGACGCCGCAGTGTAAGGGTACAGAATTTTTTAAAAAAAATTGTCGCAGTGAAAATCATAAAATAGCACAGCATGATTTATGTTATTTTCATCATGGTTTCTTTTACAAGTGTGACTTACTTCCCAGATGTACCATATAATTTGCGATGGTAGTTGAAAAATTTGGTTCTTAATTGCGAATTTGACTTGAACCTAGAGGGAAGTAGACCCTTTTGAATTCAAGTGGGAAGTGCTGCAGATTTATTTTTACACAGGATTGAGCACCCGTAAAGGCAAAGAAAATTTTCTTTGCCTGTAAGTTAGGTGGCAGGAGAATTCAACGTAATTCTGATGATTTGGGAATAACTTCATTATTTGTAAATGTACTTGATGCAGATCGTAAATAGAAATTATAATTTAAAGATAGGTTATTAATTGGACTTGATGAAAATCACCACCAAACGTCCACAAAAAGTGCAGCATCACCCAATGTAAATACAACCAAGAGGCGTTGCGGAATATAGAAACAACCATCTTTGTTTGATTTGAGAGTTATTAAAAGCAGAAATTTTTTATTCTGAAAAAATTAAAGCTATATCTGATCGAAGTCGAATGCTTTCTTTTAATACCATTTTGAAATGGAAATCCGGGTTCCAACATCTGTAAACATACAAAACGTGAACAGTGCACCATGTGGATTTTCTTTTTCTGGCGGAAGACATATGATCTTTAAGTTGGTAAAAACAAATAGAAACTGAAACGAAGACACCAAATATTCTTCCTGAGCAAACAAAGAATGACTTCATATTAAAGTTGATCTTATGCCTTACGAGGCTCTGCAAATAGACACTACTAGTGCACTATTTGCTGATTTTGAAACGTTTATTTCAAAATTTAGAGCTCAAACTTTTGAGATTAAAAATATATATTTTACCTCGGCGTTAGGCGAAGATTTTAATTTTTTTAACCCAAATTCATCTGCAGTTTTTCTTATATGAACCTAATATATTCTTCTAACGCAGCTATTTGAAAATTCTTATTTAAAATATTAATTAACAAGTAGTATTTTATGCTCTGCAAGGATCAGAACCGACAAAGTAGAAAAAATTTATCAATACAAAATTTGAAGCGTGTAGCTGCAAAAATAGGCGTCTATAATTTCAATTTTTCCAAATGCGTTTTTTTTTTCAGTTTTTTTCATTGCAATACTTAGGTAGGCCAACAACCTGAGACAGTCAAAAAGGGGTTCCCTAAGTTTCAAAAAGGACCCTAAAATGGTTTAAACAAAACAAGAAAAAGTTATTGTAACTCAAATATCTTGAAACGACAAGTCCTAAAATTCTTTCTTGGAGATACAGCAGAACTCCAATTATCCGAGCTTCTATCATCCAAATCGCTGGTAATCCGAATATTATTCAGAATTGCTATTCGCAAAATAATGATTATGTCTATATAATATTCCCTCCACGAATCTAGTCAAACAGTTTACTTTGACAGAGATATTCAGCAAGCAATGATTTTCATTTAAAGTATAGTAAACTCCCGATTATCGGCGGTCGGTTTATTCGCGGGTCTTTTCATATTTTTTTTCATTGTCATTAAATGTTTTTTAAAACTTATGATTGTGTTACTGTTCTTTTTTAGCTTTTACACATGTATATTTTTTGCATTCACGTTAGTAGATTGAATGTAGCAGTGTTTTTAGCAAAAAATTAACTATAGGGGAGTGTGGCTCAAAGCGCGTGGGTTTTCGAAGAACGCTCGAAAATTGTAGTTTTTGGATTTTTATCGCAACAATTGCGGTTTTATTTCCTAGCAGGGTTCTTGAACTTCAGAAGAAAAAGTCATTTTTGTATTATTTCAAACCCAATATTTATTTATTATCCAATTTTACAAACATTTGAAAAACCTGCTTTGCCCTACTAGCGAGCCCAAAGCGGGTAAGCTTAACTAATTGTGATTCGGTACATTTGCCAATCAAATATGAAGTTATAAATGATTGAAATAGTTGACTAGCTACCTACCATTATATAAAAAATATAAAACAGTTGTACTTATCCAATTCAAAGTCAGCACATTTGTTTATAAAACATAAAGAAATAACTGATTAAATTAAGACTAATTGAATGTTATCCTAAAAAATAACTTTTTAAAGTATTGAAATATGAAATAGATAATCTAAGTCAGCACACGAGTCAAGAAATTATAAATAAATATATGATAAAATCCTATACCAGCTTTACCCGACCTGCTTTGCCCAAAGGCACGTTTTTTATTTCAATAATTACAACCCTAAATTTAAAAAAGAAACAACCGAAATGACTATCGTAGTTTGTAGGTGGATGGTGTCAAAATAACTTAATATTGTTGACAATTAAAAAAATAAGCAGGTCTTTGACTAATCACAAGTTACGAAACTTAATTTATTTTTGGAAATGTATCATTTTTTTAATTTTAAGCCTTGTTGTGCCATGCCGTTTCATTGCTGCTTCGCTGAGACTGATTAATACTCGGGGGTGTTCATGTAAACACGACATACGTATGCATCGTCGCTTTCACACCATGGGGGAGCATACGAAGGCCTACCCGCTTTAGGCGACCTACTCGCTTTTTACCACACTTCCTATGTGTGAGTGTTATTCACATTTTTAATTTATTGTATACGGTAGTATCGTTTTTTGAAAATTACTCGGATTATCCGCGGTTTTCGCTTATCCGCAGTTACCGTGCCACTCTATTCCGCGGATAGTCGGGAGTTAACTGTATTGTGTGCGTAGATATTGCACTAATATACAGCACTTCTAAATACGCTTAACAAGTAAAAGGGTTACCTTTACATTTGATTAATAGAAAGCTCTCTTTCTTTAAAAATAGGTATTTCTCCCATTTTCAACATACATTCAATCTTTACTAATAATAAAGCTGAAAGTCTTTGTCTCTGGATGTCTGTGCCTCTGTTACGCGCATAGCGCCTAGACCGTTCTGCCGATTTTCATGAAATTTGGCGCAAAATTAGTTCGTAACATATGGGTGAGCACCTCGAAGCGATTTTTCGGAAACTCAATTTTGCTCTTTTTCCATTCCAATTTTAAGAACATTTTATCGAGCAAATTATCGTAACGTGGACGAGTAAATTACCAAATTGTCGTAACGTGAAACCGTAACATGGGCGAGCAAATGAACATAGCAAATTGGAGAGAAATTCATCATCCATTATTTGTTAATATACAGGTATCCCTCGTATAACACGATCAATTCGTTCCGTGTAGTATCGAAACCGTGTTATACGAGACTTTTTTACAAATAGTTCTTTTACTTATTTTTTATGCCAATTATTCATGTACAGATCATAAATCATGTCAATATGTTCCGTGTTATATCGAAACCGTGTTATACGAGATTTATTAATAATGTTAATCAAGGTATGTGTACTGTGTTATATTGAAACCAAATTTTAAAGTACACATTTTATAACAGCTGAAATTTCGACTCAATGGAACATACAAACGAAAACTGGCAATTAGAACATGTAACGGCCCACTAATCTAAAATTAAGAGTTGTTTTGCAATACAACTTAATTATTTTACATACCTCAAATTAAAACTTAGGTATAACAAGAAAACCCTTTATCAACTTTCTTTACTAAGAACAAAACGCATTCTATCAGAAAAAAAAATCCGAGCTTTTCTACAGCAATCAAGTTCGTCTGAGCAACAACAAAGCAAAATATGAAATAAAGTGTAAATGGAATAATTCTATTCATTTTATTTTGTATCTTGTTTCGACTACATTTTTTATCTATCGTTTGCCAAATTTAGCTTATGTTACATCCTAGTTTTATTTTCTCACAATGAGTTTGAAACAAAATAATTTTCATCTTTTTGTTTTTAGAATACTTATGAGAAAAATAAAGTATAGTTAAAAGTGAAAAGTCAGTATACACGGCGAAACCAAACTTTCGAGCCAAAGACAGACAAGTTTTTGCAAAAAATTTTATAACAAAAAAGTAAAAACTTATTAAAGTTATTATCATACATTTTTCAACAGTGTAGTAGACAAAAATGAAATTCCATCTTTTAAAATTTGTGTTTTATCAAAGCTGTGTAGTATTTAATTCAAGTTTTGAACCGTGTAATATCGAAACCGTGCTATAATAATCGCAAATTTGGTACCGTGTAATATCGAAATCGTGTTGTAGAAGTACCGTGTTATGCGAGGGACGCCTGTACAGACGAACCAAATGACCTTTTAATTTTCTGCTACGGGCAAAGCTAAGTGTGTATCACTAGTGATTAATAAAAATAGACCCTTCTTTTGAACAAAATACAATTATCCGAATTTTTGATTATCCGAACAGAGTTCGGTTCCAATTGATTCGGATAGTTGGTGTTCTATTATTTCTGCTTTTGCCATGCGCTTCATTAGTCAGTATTCATTGCACACTGAATGCCCGAAGAAGGGATCATGCCTAAGTTCTTCTAGGTTACAACGCATTTTATACAAATTTTTACTTCTATCAATTTACATTACTGGTTTCTTGACATTTCTTGCTTTCCAACAATTAGAAACTGCAATTTAGAGAATAGAGATGAATGAGTTGTTTTGTCGACAGAGTGTTTGACTCAAACATTAAGCACTCTTAAGTAACTCTAATTGCTTCAAAGAAATTCTTTGCCATCAATTGTACTCCATAGTTTTCAAGGATTTTTGTTACTCTATTTCATGCATTAAAATCTTTCTTGCAAAATTACTTACGCAGTAGTACCCGCTACATGATTCTTGGCCGTTAGTGTCATAGCGATGAAAATTTAGAAAATAAATCTTAGTTTAAAGAGGTCTCTTGGAAACGCATTCTTAATCTTTTTGAGAAGATAAACTACACAATCAAATAAAAAAAATAGTAACCAAAAGTTTATGCTCAAAAATGACTTAATAAGAATACAATTACTAAATAAATTTGAATGAAAACTGGAATTTAAGTTACGTATTAGTGTCAATAGAATAAACCAAAGCAAATTAAAATAATAAATATTTTTCCCTATCTTTTTAATTCCCTACCTCTGAGAGTAAAACAGGAATCCACTATAATATTAAAATCTGTTCGCGTCCGTCTGTCTGTCTGTCTGTCTGTCTGAAGATCGATCTTCTCGAGAACCGCTGTGAATCGAGAATCAAACGAGATACGGATCAATTCGAAATTTTTCAAAGAAAACAATAAGACCAATCTCGTAATTGTGCGACTTTAATTAGCGGAGATATTAATTAAAACGTTAATTATCATAACGTTATTCAGGAATTTTTATTTCTTTCCTGTTGCCATTTTGCATATGGGTGAGCAAGTAAAATTCTAATTTTTGTTTTAAAAGAGATTTTTTTGACTGCTGTCCAAATCTTAAAACAACGTTTCCATTTATAATTTCATTTTAAATTAGTTTAAAATTGGTTGCTCTATACGGACACAGCCTTTATTTTATCGTCTGTCCTTTTTTTATTTTTTACATTCAACGTTCTTAACTCTTTTCAGCATATGAAAGTTGTTTCTTTAGCTATGTTTATTGATTGTAGTGGAAGTTTATCATTAGCTGATCTCATATTTTGGTACATTTAGGATGTGCGACTAATTATGCTTATTTTGTTGGACTTTTTCCCGTCACATGGGTGAGTTTTTGAATTGAAATAACTCTCTTTTTCCTTTCTGTTTCTATTTTTGAAACACAGTTTGTATCGTTAAACGAATATGTTAAATTAAGATTGTTTGGATTTCTATAAGTGAAACAGAGTTGAATAAAAAAGACTATATTTTTAAGGATTTTAACTAAAGCTAAATTGGAATCTGATGACTTGGTATTAAATTAATGCTTATTGGTATTTATTTAGTCTTGGTGCTTTAGTTTCACGTAATCAACCAAAAAGTGCGTGTCATTTTATGTAAAAAGCTGATTGTAATTGTACATAAATATTTCAGATACAGGCTATCAGATGTAATTCATTTTAACGTGAACACAGATTATAGTTAATATTGCATATATTTTCATCTTTTGTGCTAATTGAAAATACTCATAACTTGTGTCATTGATAACTATGATTAACGTTAAAGAGATTTTTGCCTAAAATATGCTGTACTGGTGTTTTGCAAACCTTGTATTACGCGTATTTATTTACTCCTTAGCGCTTTAGAAACTGATGTCAGAGTAATACAAAAACATCAATTGGACATCTCTTTCATTTTTAAGTAGCCCGTGCAACGCCGGGCACGCAGCTAGTCTATATTATTAAAACCTGTGTGCGTCTGCCTGTGTGTCTGTATGTCTACTCCGGACAGTGTATGTTTACTGACTCAATTCTAGCAGCGTTAGATACAGGGCATTCAGGGGAAGTCATTCCTCCTTGTCTCACCCCTCTAAACCCTGAGGGGCCGGACATAAAGGCTGCTCTGAGGGCAGTATGCAATGAATTTACTTGAAATTTTTACGCAACGTTCCTTTTATGTAGAAGAATGACCATAAAAACTTTTGTCCCCGAAATTTAGAAAAAAAAAATGCAGAATTAATTAAAAACCTTTATGTCTGACAAATGATTTATCTGTACTGTTTCTCATTTCAAGAGAGAACTGAAGTAAATATTTAATCCGTTGCTGAAGGGGGGCAACAAGAAATTCATCCGTTACACTCATCTAATATCTGAAAAATCTAATATCGGGGTGAGCAAGCGAAGCGAGCAGGGTGTGGGGCAACCAAGGTTGTATGTCTTTTTTGAAATCGCCAAGATACTTCTTTTTAAACAAATAGATATTTTGTCAATTTTTGAAAGTTTAAAAACATTTTCAGCATAATGTTTGATAATCATTACGAATATTTGAACATAAATGACTGGTACTGCATGTAATTCATTAATTTGTGCTTAAACGATATATTTTACGACCCATGTGAAGTAGTTTTATGTGAAGGTTACTTTTTTAAAACTAAATAAACCGTTATTAACATAAAAATTGACACTAGTGTAATCGTATGCATTACAAAATGAAATGCCACATTTGGAAACAATACACACACACAAATAATTTTTCATTAATACATAAATAAATAAAAAAGAACCTCCAATATAATATGCCTCTCGTAACTTGATGCTTGACCTTGGGCGAGATCATTTATGTCTGAGATGAAAGAAGAAATGTTCTTAGACAGGCACAAAGGCCAACAAGCGTTATCTCAACCCAAACCAGCTTATACACCACTATTTTAACAAATGGATTTGTTTAAACCACCGCGGACAGGAAGTCGATTTTTCAGAGCCGGACTAGACTAATCTTTAAAATTCTTCCAAAATGCAATAATTTCGAGAAATTTTTAGTCCTTAATCAAGTTTGTCATTTGCCTATCTTGGGGAAAAAAAAAACTACATTAGTTTTTGAAGTAGTTGAACCAACCTCTAAGTCCTTTAGTTTAAAATATGGTGTATTTGAAGTTAAAAGTTTGAAAAAAAAAAGTTTTATTATTGCTTTTAGACTACGTCGTTATACAAATGTATTTTATTTAGCTTTAGAAAGTGAGCGTTTATGGATTAGTCCGCGAGTTACTTTCAGTTTAGTTTCAGCAAAACCAACGACTCTTACTTTCACTTCGTTAGCTTTTAACAAATATCACTGGAAAAATACTTTCGTAATCTGCTTTGAATTAATAAATGTAAGCACCAAAAAGTAACTTACTTACGACTTACGTAAAATCAAGTATTTGCTTGCGAAAGGAATTGGTTCCAGATACTAGCGCAGCCAGAAAAAACCTGATGGAGGGTTTTATTTTTTTTTTGATCAAAAATACCTTCTGGAAGGTTTTTTTTTTGATCAAAACAGTCCTTTCATATGCATAAAATAATGTATTTGAATTTGCATTTATGTTAAAACCAATGCCTCTGATGAATGTTTTACCCCAAACCCCCCTTCGCTGCTCCACTGATTCCAGATGTAAGTAGTTATTTGATACCACAATTTCGCTTTGTAACAAGAAATCTTAAACATGTGATAGCAAACTTTCTATTTTCATTGTAACCATCAATAAGTCCTCGTCCAATTTATTCCTTCATGCTGGAATTCTGGATGAAGATAAGAGTAAAAGAAATGTCCACATGAGTTCCTGTAGCGAGTAATCAGGATTTTCTCTATTGAGCTGAAAAATTTCAAGTAAAACGGTTCGTGTGAATCAGATAGATGGGGAAGTACCGAAAAAGTAGATTTCAGGGAGCAAGTTTTCCGCCTCGGTTAGCCAAGAAGTGATCTAGGCTTTAATACGTATTGCGAATTCGTTTCGAAATTCTAACAGATGTCTTATTTTTTCTATTATAATGCTTTGGGGGTCGGGAGAAAAATCCGTTCGGATTTAGGAGAAAAGCTCTTTATTTTATACCACACTGGAAAACTTTCGTGTAAAATGAGGTTATAGTAGTGTGAGATGTTTTTTTTTTGGATAGAGGAACCTCAAAGAATGTCTCTCCATACCAAAAAATTGTTTTGTCAAGGAAATTGTTAAATTGCGTCTGTGGCTGTCTCACGTACAGAGACTCCATAGTCTTAACAGCCTTCAAATT
Source organism: Uloborus diversus (assembly GCF_026930045.1). Taxonomy (NCBI): domain Eukaryota; kingdom Metazoa; phylum Arthropoda; class Arachnida; order Araneae; family Uloboridae; genus Uloborus; species Uloborus diversus. The sequence goes on from NC_072740.1 coordinate 57,727,953, forward strand.
TGATACAAAATTACTTTGGACCCCAAGAGTTTGTGCCTTGGAGCGTTTGCTTTTTAAATTCTGATTTTTTATTTTTGTAATTTATTGTTTCAGCAGAAATTTTACTCAAATTTCGTATTAAGAGGATAAAAGGTGATGAAGTAGTGAACATTCTATATCATTCGAAAGAGCTTTGTTTTCTGCACAAGATCAAGTTTTTTTTCCAGTTTTCTCAATTAGGAGATATATGGGTTTCTTATTTTAGCGAAAATTAATTGGCTAAACGTGGAGCCATTAAGCGAAATGGAACTGTAGACCCTGAATTTGAAAACGACTTTACAAACGTGCAAAGCAGCCGTTTTTCTATGCTCCGGAGCATCTTAGCGCCTGTAGCTTTTAAATTTGGTACAAGCTTGTTTGGACCCCGGGGGAGGGTTGCTCTTCGAACCTTTTTTTAAAAATAAATTTGTTTTGCACATTTATTTCGATCAAGTTTGTTTTGTTTTCGGGTGGAAATTGGATTTTCATATCTTTTTAATTATAATGAGCTCTTTCATTAAATGCTATTTTATTTAATACAGGAGCGGCGAAATATTAATTTTTTCCTAATTGTAACGCGTATTTTAATCTGAATCTTTCTAGCAAAATACTTGAATCATCGTAAACCAAATAAGATTGTTTCGCAATGTTAGGAGGTTGATAAGTGTCAGCGAGCAGAGGGCGGATACCTATTGTTCTTTAAAAAACAAAATAAAAAAGACCATATCGAACATAGAAGTAAATACATCTAGAGATCTTACAAAACTCATTATAATATTGCATCTGGGATGCAATCCGAAAGGCACCTGTTCATTTACACCCAAGGTCATTCTATGCAGTGTAGGGCAGACAGGTTGTTTTCCCTGTATTGATACTGCGCTTGTAAAGAGGCAACGTTTACAGAGTATCTTTCTGTAGAGAATTTAAATACAATTTTTTCCCCCAAAATGAAAAATCTTAATATGATACGAAAAAGTCGAAGTATCTAGAAACACTTTTAACCTGGGATTTGCAGTTACTTAGAATTTTCGAGTCTACTCAGAGTCTGGTATTTATATAAGCGAGCTGGCAAATCGAATGATATGCGTTTATCTCGAGTTGGAATAAGAAATACAACGACAGTCTGCGACTTTGCTCTAAGTAATTTTATTCAGTACACTGTATAGGGCAAATGGCTAGTTATGGGCATGCTTAAGGGTGTTTTAAAATTTAGATACCGATTTTGTAGTTCTAATTCATGGTAAAAACGAATTCTAACGGAGTTAGAACTTAGAAATTGTACTTTTATAGCAGTGTTTATAGCAGTTTTATAGCTGTGATAATTTTCAGTTATGCGAAGAAATTTCACCATTGCTGACTAAGAAGCATTAAAATATTTAATCACACTTTAGGGAAGAATTTATGCACGAGAAAAAAAAATTGGTGGGGATGTTCCTGAAAGGTGACATTTTGAGAATCCACTGATGGTGCTCCTGGAATATCGATTACAAACTTGATATTGACAATACAAGACAAACCTGCCGTTACTTATTGAATGCCCATAACTTGTTATTTACTCTGATATCAGAAAAAAAAGCATCAATATCATTGTGTAAATATGGAATAGTGAAATCTAAAAGTAATATTCAATTTCATTTATGAGTGAGTTTAGGTAAATACAAATCCAAATGGACGATAATTTTGCAATGATTTAAAAAATAAATTTATTGGAAGAAACACCTTTTGGTATTCTGAAAAATGTAACAAATTCAATATATTAAAAAGCAAGAGCTTTGTGCATGAAATTGATAAAATTCGAAAACAACGTTTGAAAGCACAAATAAAAGATTGAAAAGTTTAAAATGCAAACATGTTTCAAAGGCAATAACCTCCTTCCTCAGTACAAAGCAAGCTAATGGGACGGAACATAGTCATGGGAGAGTTTAAATACAAAAAAAAAAAAAAAAAAAAAAGGGGGGGGGGAGCCCTTTATGGTTCACAAAAATTTAAATAATCTTTGTCATGAGTCTTTTGCGGTTCCGCATATCTCTCCAATCTTAATCGATGCGTTTAAATTTACATATTCTGATACGTCAAATCATGCCTCAGCACTCGTTGAGATCTGATTGGTCCCCCCTTTTGTATTTAAACTCTCCCATAACCGTGTTCCATCTCATTTGCTTGCTTTGCACTGAGGAAAGAGACTACTGCCTCTGAAACATGTTTGCATTTTAAACTTTTCAATCTTTTATTTGTGCTTTTTAACGTTGTTTCCGACTTTTTATCAAAGTCAATATAGTTTCTCTCAAAAAGAGCGTACGTACGTAGAAAGTAATGCGCAATACTAAAAAAATAATAAATAGAAAGTAATACGAAAGCAATACGTTTATACCTAGAATTTTTTTTACACATTCATTAGACATCTACGAAAACATGTTTTTATTTCAGGATTTTTCAAGTTTCGATCATAATTAATGCATGTGAATATCTAATGAAAATCAGGTACGAGAAGCGTGTAATATGGGACAGGACACGATATCGAACTGGAATCACAGTATGACGGTCGAAGGAATTTTATTTTTATTCAGAAAAGGAGGAATGGACAAGTAAAAGCGAAGATAAAAATTATGCTGTGTTTGTTTAAATGATAAAAGGGTAAACAGTATGGTTTGGTGTCTAAATTGCTTCAAACATGCTTGCTGTTTATCGAAAAAAAGATTGTTTTGAATTGCATACAGTTGACTAATGAAACGCAAACACTTGTTTTCTAATGTTGCTTTTGTGGTAGCTCATAATAAGGGATATCCTGTGTTAACAGACCTTTTCCGGGTTTGTCCTTAATATTAAAATTCAAAGTTAAAAGTTTTGATTTTAGCTTTTAAACTGAAATGATCTTAACCACATAATCACGTGTTTTATTTTCTGCTTAATTTTATTTTTCCTCTAATCATGTCAGTTGTAGGTGACAAAAACAAAAGATATCTCATATTCGGTGCTTTTACCCTACAGTTACATTTCAACAGAAGAGATGAAGTATGTTTCCTCAAAGTGAGACATTTAATGTATTTTTGTTTACTCTATCTCAAGGTTACACTAATTTTCTACCTTTATGCTGATTGTTGCAGAGTTGCAGAACTCTTCGTTAAAAGCAATACACCTATACAATTTTACTAAAAAGGATTATCAATTTTCCATTGATATACATAGATGGTGAAGAACTTGATGAGCAAAAACTTTTAAAAAACATGCGCTGGTGTTCGCAATGTAATGGGAAAAAAAATGGGGGGGGGGGGGGGGTTCTGAAAAGTTAAAAAAAAAAAAAAATCCCGATTATAAGAGGTTGCAGCGTAGCAGTGCACAATTTTCTAGCTGTTTCTGTAAGTTATATTTCTGGTTTTTAGTTCCGATGACCGGAATCTTAGAAAGTCTTAAAAAAACTGTTAGTGCTCATACTTTTTAAATACATTTTTAATATTGGCTTTATTTTTTATACCATACACAGGGTGAAGAGATTGGTTTTATATGCTAAAAAGAAAGTCATAAGAAAAAATTCCTCCGTGCTATCTGCGTTACTTAAGCATCTAACACTTGCTTTTAACCCACAATACATTCTTCCCAGATGAAAAGATAAAAAATCATTGGACAAACTAATTTTTTAGTTATGTTTCGTGAGTAAATGTAAAACTCGCGTTATCCCTTTTATTGAAAGAAACGGAAGATAACATAAGATTAACGTGTAATGACCTTTCCGCATTCTATATAACGTAAAGAAAAATTAATTTTTTTTGTTTATTTTCGATTTTATCTTTATGAGAGCATAACGAAAGTCATATTTTATATGTAAAAGAATAATTTTCTCTTGGGGCTTTTCTGGTCTTCTCCCGCATCTTGATAAGCCTATTATTCAAGATCTTTCCGCTTATTAAATTAATCCGCTTCAGTGTGCTCTTGTTATTCAGCTTACACTAGTAAATTATTCACTGCAGCTAACATGTAGGTTTTTCTAGGTAACATTACTGTCTAATTTTACAGTAGCAATTGGGCTATAAATATTTAAATACAAATATCCCACATACGTATCCGTAAATTATTTACATGTTATGCAATCACACCGAAGCAACCAAATTATTCAAATAAAAAAATAAAAATAAATAAAAAAATTAAAAATATATAAATAAATTTAAAAATAAATATATAAAAAAATAAACTGCATTTTTGTATTAGTAATCAACAATGACATTAAGTATTTTCAAGAAAAAATGACAGAGAAAAAAGAATGTACGTCACGGAACGCTCGGCAGAAGTGATAACTTTCATAGGATTAAATTATTGTCATTATTTAATCCTATGAAAGTAACAACTCGCTCATGGTAGCTATAAAAAGCAACGGAATTTTTGCATTGTATGTTATCTAAAAATCTTGCAAAGACTGCATCAAGTGCAGGTCCGTGACTTGTAGTGGCTTCTTCTGGCTTATCAATCATTTGTAATTGTAATTTGGATTGTAAAAACGATACTAAATTTTTAGCTCGATCAAAAGCAAAATTAGCATTAAAATCTCCGGTTAAAATTAAAGGAATTGTATAATAACCTTCATTAAAGCAGAACCTTCTTGTGTGTAAAATTAAAAGCTGGTTATGGAATAAATTGAATAATACTTGAAAAACTTTTGTTTGGAAATATATGTTGGCAATAATTACTTGTTGCTTTGCTTCATTGAGACATTCAACTATACACATTTCACCAATATCGTTGATAGATTAAATGACGGGTCGTTTCAAAATATTTCGCTTATCAGAATACACTCAAACTTAGTAGTTTACCCTCCCATAAGAAGTTATCACTTCAGAAAGTCAAGTTCAACTAAGAACAGCGAATTGACATTAGTTTTTTAAAAAATTGTTTTCTTCCTTAGAAATTTTGTTGTTCCGTCCAAGTTGAAGATTTTTGTTTTAATTTATCATACGGAGGTTAAATAAATTGTAAATATGCCTCAGTCACAACTCCGTAGTTCATTAGTGCTTTAAAAGAGCTCCAGAATTAATTGCTTGTGCATTTAGATTACTTTATTCATGTATTTAAATTTTGGAATTTTCCGAATTCAATGACAACCGTTTATTATTACGCACCTTCAGCAAAATATACACAAAATGCAGTAAAGGAAATGCTTGGTGTCTTCTTATTTTTCATTGGTAAAATCAAGTGGCCTTTGTAAGAATGTTTTTTCATGACAAATAAGAGGAAAACAAAGAGTTCACATTAGAGCAGCTTAAGTTCAAGCTTTGAAATTAAGGATAATAAATTCAAGACAACTCTGTTTTGAATAAATGCCTCAAAAAAGGGGAAACACTTAATTCTTATAAGGGAATACTGAAAGTAGGCTTATCATGCTAAATTAAGATTATTGGTTTGGTTCGAACTCCCCGATCGACAATCTTTAGCACTTATGTATGACTAAACAAAGCAAGAGCTAAAAGTACCTAACAGTTGGTGGGGGAATCTACAGCTAAAAGTGGATTACAATGAAAGATCCAAACAAGTACTATCAATAACATTATACAATGTCAATATGTATCATCAATGCGTCAATATGTACCATCAATAGCAATATATAATGTCAATAACATTTATGTATGGCCGAGATTTAAATATAGATCCATGGTGTTGGGGCATCTACTCTTCAGCATGTGCCTCTGGGATGCTTAAGAGTTTTGGTGTTTAAGACAGTGGTCACAGCCATAGAGCGGTTTGAGGAAGAAAGTTACATAAATAAAGTAATAAAAGCAGTTTATAGTTTATTTGATAACACAAAAAATACGCAGTTCGTCTCTTTGTGAAAACAAATAAAGTCAAAATCATTCAGTGTAATGTTTTGGGTTCCCTTGACGGACAGAAAGGTTGACACCTGTCAGGCATGGAGAATATGAGGTTATTAATGATTAATTGGAGTATTCCTTTTTGCGTCTCCAAATCTCTTCTGCTGCTGTGCAGCTGTTAGTTGAGGAGATAGGATGGTAAAATATCGTCTGCGTAGCATGTATCACGTATGTTATGAGTTTATCCCTTTATGATTCTTTCATTATATATGAAATCCACTACCTTCCCAGCGCAAAGTAACATGCAATTATCGTCGCTCTGAACAGTTTATTTTTTTCACAACATTGTAAACAACTACAAAAGCGCAAGAATCTCATTATTTTTTTTTAAATACGGATCAGCGATCAAAGGTCTATACGACCACTTATGGAGACACTACTCCAGAGACCTTTTCCCGTATTCTGTAAATCGGACACTTTCCTGCACGAATACAGGTTGTTTTTCGTATAGGGAGAAAGATGCATTATGCATTTACCCCATCAAATACTACAACAATAGCTGATCGAAAAGTTAGTCATTCATTTGAGTTACAGATAGTGTATTTATCAAGTCATATCGTACTCCGGCAAGAAAAGTGACGCAACTCAAAAAAAAAAAAAAAAACTCGAGGCTTTACTCGAGTAGTTTTAAGTCATTTAGTTTCAAACACTACAATACGAGCAAAAAAAAAAAAAAAAACATGGGATGTTTGCTGGTTATTTTTTGTTGTCTAAATTAACTATGCAGACTTAATGTTAAAATTATTTCTTCTAAATTATAAAAACATAATGGTGCATCAATATTGATTATATCGTTTTTAAGCCACCACACACCAGTTGTTTAAGCAACCTTACTGCGAGTTTTACAGCAAGAAAGAGCATGAAATGTGGATTTTAAACCAATAACTAATGCGTTGTTCCCAAATTTTTAGTTGTTACTTTCCTTGCAGGGTGCGATCTAATGCACTTAAAAAGCACTAGCGCACACACACAGTAATCAACCCTTACCCGTTTTTATTTCATCACAGAATCTATTTTCCCCCCAAGAAAACATAAGCAAAGCATTTACTAAACCATAACTTTTTAAAAAATTCTTCTTTATTCTTCCGAACATTTAAGAGTTGGTTTGGGGCAGATATAGAGTAGTCTCGTTTTTCAAAAAGAAATAAAAAATTTCCAAAAATGAAAAGAAATGTTCGAAATTTATGCTTCAATGCGAAAAAAGAATGACTGGATGTGAATCTTTACAAATCATCTTTAATACTTGGGTAATTAAACGTTCAGAGAGCTTTTTGTTAAGCAATGATTTATTAGCTTCCGGTTGTTCTACGTTTCACATTTTACGATTCCGGTCAAAAAAACTCTCTTCCTTTTCCGTTTTCCTTTAATTAATAAAGTTTGCGTTTTTGCATTTTCTCGACTAACTTCTGGATATTATTAAGCAAATACCGTTCGTTCTTTTAGTATTATCCTAGAATAAAAAGTCTTTGAGTCTTTTTAATGTATCTGAATACTCATCTGTGTTTCGTTGGAAAAAACGGAGGAAGTTTCCTCAAAAAAGTTAATTACAAAACTGAATGAAAAATGATAAAATTTTTCGATTAAAGAAGAACAATATATATAAAATTGACGTCTTGCTTGCTGATATTTACGATAAAACCTGTTCTTCAGTGATAAAAACTTTCTCAGTAGTTTTAAGTGAAAAAAACATCTTTTTTTGTAAGAAATGGGATACCAAAAATGTGATCTGAAATTGTAAACCAAAAATAAGATTGGAAATTGGAGTATGGAAAACAAGACACGTGTTCCTCAGAAGGAAATATTTTTGTAGTTAAATTTAAATAAACTACCTGACAAATTTTAACCTGAAATCTTAAATTTGTATTTGGTTTATGATTTTTCTTTAAATTTACGAAATACAAAAGATGAAGTAGAGCTTCCTAAGCTATTCAATTAAGATTGAAGCAACCCAATAGCATTCTTATGCAAATGAGAGCATAAAGGCAAGTAAAACATACTATCAAATGTACGCCAGTTCAATACACAGTTCAGCACACATGTGATTAATTAAGAGCTATAAATCGGTTTCCTCTAAGTATTACTTGTGAAATGAAATATTTATAATTGATTAAATATGAACGTAATTTTATCCTCTGCGTAAAAATAGATTTTTCTTCTATTTTTTAGCTAATGTTGGAATAAAACTGTGAAATGTAGCACATAGTTATTTTTTAAGAATTCGTAAGTTAAACACTTAGTTTTTGGGAACATCTTTTCGTTACAATAAACAAAATTAATATTTTGGACTTATATTTGATTGGTGCTTTTCATGTTAAAAACTCATTTGAAAAGTCTGTAAATATTCTCCCAAAATGGCTGTGCTCACATTAGGTTTGAACATACATGGAGTGAACAGTTGAGTGGGGTCTTCCTCACAAAACAGGAAACATTTCAATGTCAGAACTTTTTTTTTAAAAGGGGATAAACGTCTCAGTTATACTTGTTTCAATTTTTTAGAGTTTATACAGCATGAAAAAATAACAGTAGTGTAAAATATGTGCTTTTTGTGCGAACGAAAAAATTTTTCTTAAATGCCTGTACTAAAACAATCCTGCTCGTACCAGGACAATGACTAAGAATACTCATTTATTTGCCTATACATTTAACAAAAACAATATTTTACGGTAAAACTATTTTTTACGGCGGATGAAATGTCTTGAGAACTTTGAAGGCAAGCGTTCCAGCGAATATGAAAAGATGAAGTCAGAGGACAGAGACAGAGGAAGTGCTCCGCAGAGGTTATTTTTCCACAAGAACGGAGATGTGAATGATAATGAAAACTGATGCAGATATTCAGGAAAAGGTTCATGGCCATAAATAAAAATGGTCTCCAAACGACGTTTAACACGAGGATAGAGTCAAACTGTGACAAAATATTCGAAAACCCTGTGACTAGTTTCAGCTTCATTTCAACGGAATTACCAATCTGCTGGGAATTCTTAGTAAGTAAATGTTAACTGGTAGCAATGGCGTCACTACGGGGGGGGGGGGGGGTGATCAGCCCTGGGTGCCTCCTGCCTGGGGGGGGGGGTGACACCCAACGTGGAATTACAAGTTTCCGAAGAAAAAAAGAACCTAAAATGCAATTTTAAGACTACAAATTTGAAAAATTTCCGGGGGAAACTCTCGACCCTCCACTTTTATTTATCTTTTGTACATTAGCCAACTTCAAATTTCGCTATAACACAAATGTAGTTTTTTCTAGAATTGCATGAATTTCATGTTTTCATGTTTACATAAAATTTATTTTTTCCCTTTTGCGTTTGTAGAGGGGGGGGGGTGACACATCCCATTACCACCCCGGGTGTCACCCATGCTAGGTACGCCACTGCTGATAGCATAGTAGTCCAAAATCCCTAGTCCAAACAAAATCATAAAATTTTCATTATCAAAAATCTGTACAAATGTGTTCAAATCTAAAAGCAAGTTTGGGAAATGGTATCTTTCTTTTTTGTGTTTTGAAAATATGTAAAACGAATTTCTTTACGCTGCATAGTTAATGGTACAGTGGAACTCCAATTATCCGAATGGAGACCAGACTCCATTCGGATATTCAAAAATTCGGATAATTGGATTTTAATTAATCACTATATGTGTTAAAAATAGTCGAAAGAAATTGTTTTTAGAGAAAATGAGCTTTTAATTAATAGAAAAGTCAACACTTTTATATGTGTTTTATTTATAAGTGCGATCTGTACATTAGAAGCCAATAGTAGTAGAACTCTGCGCTTACTAGATTCGCATCTTTTTAAAAACCAATCTTCATTTATTTTTCAGAAATTCAGAAAGCGATTCGGATAGTCGGAGTTCGGATAACTGGAGCTCTTCTGTAGCAGTTTTTCAGTAAATGAGTTAACGTAAATAATTCAGATTTTCATTACGTCATAAGGTTCAATCATTACTATTTGTTTTTTTATGAAGAGAAGATGTATTACTAAGTGCTGTGGGACCCAACCACCCAATAAATGTATTGAACCATAGATGGCAGCAGTTGTACCTTTGATATCCGAAAGGTGCTCTAAATCCGGAGTTTCTTCTTTCTGCATGATTACTAAATTTTTCAAAATCCTCATTATAATAAAAAATCGGCAAGTTGTTTCAGATGTTGCGCATGAATTAGGTATCCCTTAGTAAGTCAATTTTATAAAGGAAATTACATTAACGAAGCTGAAATCTGATCTACTTCGAAAAAAGTATGCTTAAAGAAGAAAAATCAGGAACATGTAATTAGTATCGAAACTACTCTAATGATCTCGTTTTCAAGTTCAGTTGCAAAAAGTAAAAGTTATTCTAAATAGCTTTGGACTTTCCATTTTTAGTCATATTTTTTCTCGAGCTCTTTTTTTCTTCAACTGAGAGCGTCTTGAATATCACAAAGGTATTTCGTTTTTAAGCAAATAATTTCAACATTTTCTTTTTGGTGCTTCAGCGCTAGGAGGAAGAAAAGTTCTACTTCATTACTTCGTATTTTAAAATTATAAATATAGGATTATAATGATGTTTTTTGTTGGTGGATAGAATTTTTGGAATGTGTTTTTGGAATGTGTAAGTGAAATATTCAGCATTTTTTGAAAAATAAAACTTTTTCTTTCTGTTTTGGAATAGGATTTAAAATATATACAGTCGACTCCCGCTACAACGCGATACGACTTACGCGAAATGGCTATAACGCGAATTTTTCACGAGTAACGAATTTTAGAGCTAACGCGAAGTTTTCGTCCACAACATGAATTTTTTTATAAGGAAGTATCAGCTTCGTTATTGGCTACTAAATATTGATTTCGTGAATGTTATTACGTCTCTTTGAGCATCACTGACAGCCAAAGTTCCCCGCCAAACTAGTCTAGTGCATCAAATAACCATAATGGCACCTTAGTGTCACCTTCATCTAAAGTTTGAAAATGTGAAGAAAAAGAAAGTTTCTGATAAAAACATTTAAAAAGGCTATGATTCTCGATATGCTTGAACAATTACAAAACGTCGAAGGTAGCGCGACATTAAGTATGAGTGAATCTTCCATATGCGCAATTAAAAGTCAAAACAAAAAGATGTCCGTAAAAGTTTAGAACTTAGTTTCAATATTGAAGCTTGCAGAGCAGTCTAGCAAAGTAAAAATTATGAAAATGGAAGCTACGCGCTCTTGCATTTTGGATTAATAAAAAGATCAGGTAGAGGAGATGTAGCCACAAATTGAAACGTTTTAAATAAAAGGTGAAGCGTATTTAAAAATGTATTAGATAAGAATAACGATCTGATCTTGGAGCATAAATAATCATTAGTGTCCTCATTTTTAACGCGTAAATATTGCCACTGTATCTACTCTACAGTACTATTTTGGTGCATCATTTTAATTTTACTGCATGCTGTGCGTACTGTGTTGTTTTATTTTATTTATTCCCATTGGTCATTCATTTTGTGCATCTTAAGTATTTCATGTTGAATAACAGTTTTTTATTTTTTAAATACAGTAAAACTTCAGTTCTTGATGGAAGAAACTGTAATGGTTAAGGAGTGCTTTGGAGCAGTTTGAGGGGTGTTTATAAGTGCCTAAAAGTATTTGGTATGCTTTAAACAATTTGTATGCATATATTTTTCCACAACGCGAAATTTCAACTTACGCGAGGAGTCTTGGAACGCAACCCTCGCGGAAGTCGGGACTCGACTGTAATACACTCGCGTGTTGCATGATTTTCTTTTTTGGGGCTTATCTTTGTTCAAAATAAAGCTAATTCATACTGATGCAAAGTAACTATACACCATACTACTAGCATGATTATATTTTGCTACATGATATGAACGAACGGGAAAATGCTAAGTAATTCGATATTGACAGATACTAAAATAAAATAAAAAAAAAACACCCAGAAAAATAAGGAAAACCGATAAAAACCGAAACAAGTTTTTTTTTAATAAGAAAATAAATAAAAAGTGTAGAAAACTCGAAAAGAAAATAAATTAGAAAAAGCAAATATTAAACAGCAAAAACTTTTAAATAACTTGAAATTTTTTCATTTTTATATCTCCACTCCTTTCTATATCCGTATCACCGTTATGATCAGTATTGCGTAAAATTCCTTGATTAAGATAGATAAAATCTCATTGAATTAAAGTTTTTTTTAAAGGTATAACATCAATTTCCTCCTTTTCAGGAAATGCAGGTTGAGTAGCCTGAAGTGATAAACATTTCATTAACTTAAAATCACTTCGCTTAGTAAGAATAATACATGACATTATTTACGAAGTGAAATATTTGCTAATGAATTATAATTTATTCATTCACAAATTTAGAATGTGTTCCCTGCATGATTATTTTTATTCATTCATTTCATGCATTCATACACGGTTATTATTTCTGGGATCCCTCCCCAGAACCTAACAGAACTATACTTAAACTAATCTAACAAACTATAAATTTAACAGATATACATTAGCTTAACGAACTTAAACAAACAATTAATTTAGCATTAATGAACACACATACTACAACCTTTATATATGTATAGAACAATTTGCTGACGTATGCAATATAGTTACATAAACTCCTTTTCGTAACTTGTATCGTATTTTTCTTCCTGGCTTTCATTATTATACTTTGTGATGTTATAAGCCGCGACTTTGTCTGGCATAAAGATTAATTATTTTTTTATTTCGATGATTAGAGTTTATACCCATTGCTAAAAATTAACAACAATCTGTGCTTGAGATGGGAATGATCTTTTTCTTTGGATATGAAGTATTTTTACACGATAATTACTAAGGATGGGAAATTTGAAATTCAGCCCTTTAACATAATTGCAGAGAGCATCTTAAACTGAGACAGATCCCGGGATTTTACGAAAACGCAATGGCAACTAGATATGCCGTTCTGACGTCTCAAGCTTGCAAGTTGTAAAGGTGTCAGAAGCATGTGTCTATGACGTCAGAGTAACCAATGCAGCTGAGATATATCGTTGAGCTTTCTTAAACTCTGCGACTTTACACAGGGGTGCCCACCTAGAGGGAAGGGGGGTCATGGTGCACACTGCGCCATCGAAATATTTAGGGGGGTTGTTTTGAAGAGTATATTTCACTTTTTTGGGGCGAGGGGCTCTTGCTTTTTTGGGGGGGGGGCAGCCTTTGCGATATTTAGGGGGGTTGCTTCCTCACTCTTAGGGGGTTTCCCCCTCGCTCTTAGGGGGGGGGACACCCCTGCCCTACATAGGTGTACCAGAGCAACATAAAATCCTGTCTAAACTATTTCAGTGAAAACTCTAAATGTAAGGTGAGAGTGCACCAAATAAGGCCATATAAACCAAAAGGAAGCCCCCCCCCCCAATTTTTCGATGTAGAATAGGAAGAGTTCGCTATATCGTGATTTTATCATTATCAGAAAGCCTAACTGATAATAAAGCGTGACCTACAAGCAGTTGGTTATCATGAGGAAAAAGTGTACCAAACTTTATAACAGAAAAGTCTTGTCATAATTTCTTGTCATGTTTCAGAAATTTTTTTTTTTCGAGGTTCATTGTAGTTTAATAGTATAAAAAAGTTAATTGTTCTAGAAAGCCTAAGTTATGCAGTTGAATTCAAAAGAAAAATATCCTTTTGTTCCTTCATTTTCTCCTGTGATTTGATAACCCTAGAAAAGTAGATTGTAGCCCAATAAGGCCATTATTGACGTTATTTGGACTCCGGTGTCCTTATTAAGATACCGAAGGATCGGGCGGAGGATGTGATCCTGCGCTACATATGCTGCGCATATGTGCATGAACTGTGCGTAGGAGTGACCAAAAAACAGGAAGTTTCTCGAAGATTGACAATTGATTTTTCTCCTTCCATTGAAATAAATATGAAATATTTGAAATCGTTTTTAAGTTCATCAAAAGTGGTTTCATAAGTTTTTATGTTGCCAATGAAGAATCTTTCGATTTGTTTTAGTGTGATAGAACTTTTAGACGTTTTTTCAACCCTGTTCCTAATAAAGTCAAATCGCTGTTCTTTGTTAATGCTGATGAAAACATAATTGAAACTTTAGTTTTCACATGGTAATCTTTTTTCTTACTCTTCATAAGTCATGTGATGAGTGCAAAATTTTGCGAGAATTGAATCATAAATGAGCGAGATACTAGGCTAAAGTGGCCATATATAGCGTACTTACCTAAATATATATTTTCTAAAAATATCTTTGAGTATATTGCCGTGTTAGTTGTTTCATAAAAACTGAATGAATACCATCGAAGAATCCTTGTTGCATTTTATGCTGCTACCTCTTTACATATACATAGCAATTCATATTCTCATTACAACATGATCATTAGGGTGTCCTGAAAACAACCGAAAGTCCTATTTTTCAAGTCGCACACCCCCTCATATCTTTCCTTTTACGTCAAATCAATTGTAAACAAAAAAAAAAAAAATCATTTAATTTAAAAAACGGCAACCCGCACCGATTTGCGCCTAAAGTGTAAACCGGCACTGTGTACTTGACCGAATCTAAAAAAAAAATTTTTTTTTGGAAGTTCGAAATTCAATGTCTATAAAACGTTACCCCTATAGCCTCTCATGAACCACAAAAATATTTATCTAAACAAAAAAATATTTAGGTATCTATAGCAGGAGGCCTGAAGTTTGTAATTTTCTTCAAAAAATGGATTTTTTCCATGTATTTTTTAAGAAATGCAAGATAAATTGTAAGAACGTATCAAGCTGAAAAATGCAAACAGTAAAGTCAATAATTAGCGTTAAATAAAAATTTTTGCTCTCTTGCAATATTTAAGTCTCCCACGTCGTACTCAAAAAATATGGATATTTTAAATTTTAAATTAAGTTTTTCATTTAAAATACATATATTTTTTAATTATTCATTTGCAAATGTTGATTTGAAAATGTGTTCGCTAATAATTTTTGAACTTGATACTTTAGTTAAATGTATATGTAATTTTCTAAAAGATAAACCGAAAAAATCAATTTTTTGCAGAAAAATGTAAATTTTAGGTCCCGTGCTGGACACCTAAATATTTTTTTTATTTGGATCAATATTTTTGTGGTACACGTGGGGCTATAGGGACAACGTTTTATAGACATGCAGTTTCGAACTTCAAAAAAAAAAAAAATTTTTTTTGCTTCGGACTAGTACACAGGGCTGGTTTACACTTTCAGCGCAAGTCGAAACGGGTTGCCGTTGTTCAAATTATGTGAAACTTTTTTACAAGTGTTTTGACCTAAAAGGAAAAATATAAGAGGGTGAGCGACTTGAAAAATAGACTTTCGATTTTTTTTTGGGGACACCCTAATGCTTATGTATTCTTAAAAATTCATTGTTGTTTTTTAAACTTAATTTTTGAAAACAAGTGTTCTGTAGGTTGATTCTAATTTTGATTTTTATCTTTTAACTAATCTAGACGGAACTTTAATGTATGTCCCGTGATTTAGTACTTGATACACTTTTCGTGCATCAAAAAAAAAAAAAAAAAAAAAAAAACCATAGCGCTATCGGAAGTTGATAAATGTATTTTATCTTCAGTAAAAAGTACCCTTAAAATGCACCAAGCAATATATTTCCCAAACACTATTTGAAGAGTAATAAAGTTAGCTCTTTCTCTTAGAAAAATTGGGCAAATTTTTCAATAGCTTCTTGAAGACTATAACTTACATGCACTTACAAAACTCTACATTCTCAATAAAATACCCTACCTTCTGTTTTCCGATGCAACCCAGTGCTATGGAAATATATTTGTTATTTACATCCTGAAGGTACAAGATCCATAAAAGATACCATTGAAGTAGATGCTTTAAATCAATATATTGCTGCTAAACCTCTGAGTCAGCTTCCCAAGGAGTTTCGATTTACCTACATGACCATTAACGGGCTGTTTGTCTGAAGCATATAAGTCAATATCTTTCAATGTCCTCAGAGCCTCGTTCCAATCTTTACAAAAGAGAGCTCTTTTATTATCTTGCCTTAAAGAAGGTACAGGAAATAAATTGTACTAGAGTTAATTACTTTTTCTGGGACAGAATATTCTGGGTGGAGTCAAGTTCGCTAATAATTTGATAATGCAGTAAAAGCTTTTCAAGTAATGCGAACGTTTCTTTACTTTGTATCACAAAAGAAGAAATGATAAGGAGTTTCCCGTTCATAAGACTTTGCTGATGAAAGCAATTGCACAGCATTATTGCCTCTGAAATTATAATTTTTTTCTCTGTTAAAAATGTCATACTGTTAGGGCTTGAAACCTATTCGAAATTTGCTCATCTGAAGCATAAATTATGGTTTTAAACGGGTAGTTCTCTATTGCATTATTGGTGTTATTGATATTTTTAAACCCATACGAGAACCAAGTGGGAACCGATTGCACCTTCATACGATAGAATTTCCCATTGCAATTCACATTGACGTGGCAGAGTATCTGAAGAATTGAAGTAATGATTGAGATTAATGACAGAGATGGACATGAGCGAAAAAACGAGGCTTTAAGGCCGGGCATGGAATAATTTTGTACTTTAATCGTAATGAATAATAAAAAAGGGAGTCCCAAACTCAAATTATTGGGAGGGTGGAAATTCTCAGTTTGCTGAATGAAACTCCAAATTTTGCCGAGTGATGATAATTTTGCCAATTAGAGCTCCAAATTCTGCTTAACGATTATAATTTCGGCGAATCGTCAGACAAAATTCACAAAATAAGGACATTTTTGGAGGGCTGCGATGACCTCCCGTGACCTCTCATCGGGGTACCATTCATTATAAGAGTGATTGCTCGCAGGAGACTGGGTTTTTAAATCTGCAAGAAGAATCAGATTCAAATTCGAAGATCCTCAATTGGTTTATAAAAATGCCGCAAGTATAAACCACTGCGTCATTTGAAATGCATATTAAAATAATCGATCGCTAATTTTCATCCTTTGAAAATTAAATATTTTAGGTTTAAAATCCTTTTGATAATGGAATATGAAATCATTAAAACTCTTTATTTTTTAACGAAAATAATCTGCAGGGTTTTTGTTTCTACTTTGAAAGAGACATTCGTTCTGAAATTTTATACGGTTTAAGCTTATTGAGTCCTCATAATAGCCAATGATCGAGTAACGCTCCTGACGTCACAACAATGAAACTCGCGCCATGGCATGATAACTTGATAATATGTTTGGTAATGTTAACTGAAAGGCTTTATTGTGACAAGGCTTAACTGGATCTGGTAACTTAACTGATTTACTGTGTCATTTCAGGAGAATGAAGAAACGAAAAAAATGGTCAACAATGAACGCTATTTACTGGAGTTTAGGGTTCATCCACAGGAGTTAGGGTTTAAAATTCGACTATCAAACTATCACCAAACAGGCAATTGTTTTTTTAAAATTAATGTAAAAGAAATTTTCACCCGTCATATCTTGATGTATGATTTTCTACTTTTTCAAATAAGTGATAAAGCATCATTGTAACAATTTGTGCTTGTTCATATTAATTTCTTATTTAAAAACTTTATTCCCACCTTTTGTTTGTGACTTACCTTAGCTACTTCTTAGAGAGAGTGAGATTCAGTTTTCCTATCTATTCACATAATATTATCTTGCACGGTAAAATTAATGTAGGAACACGACTAGCCGCAAACTGTCACTGATGATTGGGCACTTAAATCTGATTTCTGAAGTACTCAGTATAATCTACATTTTCCCTAATGCTTACCTAAAATATACCATCAATTATAAGCCTTTATATATGGTTAGGCTAAAAAATAAAGGGACTATTCCACAGCTTGCCCCCATTTAACTTACAAGACCTTTATTTCTAGATACATATTTCCAATTGCAAAAAATGTTCAAAATGAGATGCAGAGTTTAAGTTTGAAAGCGATAAAAGAGTTTATTGAACAAATACGCAATCTAAATTTTATGTGACCCCAGAATCCCTAAAGTTACATTTAGGAAAACCACAAGCATCGAAAACAATGATAAAAAAAATACATTAGCACGACACATAGTCACCGAGATACGAAATGATACGTGTTGTGACTACACTACACTACTGGTTTTCTGGGACTAGACAGAAGCTTAATACATTTGCTTTTTTTTCCTCTCAAATTCTAGGAACTTTTGCAGAGTGCTTTTGCGTATCAAATTGGAACATTTCCTTTAGTTTTCAATAGCAATGAGAGAGATAAATATGTATTTCTTTTCCGTCAATAATTTCCGTTATCCGCGTTGTTCTGGTAGGACAATAAATTTCCATCGCGTTTTCAGTACGGTCCCTTAGAATTTTTAACATGAGTATCTCCTTGAACTTTGCTCATAAATGTTTTGAATTAGTCTATCGTCAGTGTTTTTTTATGCTTGTGATATTCCTCAATGTAACTTAAGGTATTTTGGCAGCCATATAAAAAATTAAGACTTCGTATTTTTCCACTAAATATTTTCTTCGCTTCAAACTTTTGAACGGCCCATATCTCTTTAAACTAAGAAACATACTTTTAGCTTAATGACTGCCAAACAGTTTTTAAAGAAGTTTAAAATAGCGAAGATCTTTTCTAAACAGTACCTAAATGATGGGTTATTGGTGTTCGATATAGCTCATAGCGCCAATGGTTTATGCACCAAGCGAAGCGATTCCTTTTTGTAGTTAAAACAGTTAGTAATTGTTTCTCTGGTCTAGCAAGAAAGTAACTTTAGAAAGCATTCATGTACCGGGTGATCAAAATAAAGATGGCCCGGAAAATATAGAACCTTATATTTTCCGAACCATTTTATTTTGCATAACCCTGTATGGGTCATTCTACAAAAAAAACGCGCTTTTTTAGGTCCGGGGTGGTTAGTTTCAAAAATATTTATTATTAAGCACTTTTTTTTATGAGGTTTAGAAAAGTATAACAAATTTTGGAAATGATCAATATAAATTAATTATGATGTTATAAAAATTTTTAAATGTTTTTTTCACTGAACGGAGGGATACTTGTATGCCTCCGTTACATGTCCCAACACATTTCCTCCCATGTACTTTTTCATTTATTTACTCAATACAAAAAAAAAAACATAACAGATTTAGTAGTGAAATTTAAATCATTTGATGTTTTTTTAATAGGTTAAAAGAATTATGTTGTAAAATAAAAAAATATATAGCATTCATAATCTTTTGAATCACTGTCACAGTATTTCTTTAATTAAATAATACAATTTCCTATAGACGGCAGTACTGGCAGCTCATTACAGAGGTTTAGAATCACAAGTTAGCCTTTTTCAACTCTGGGTCTTCATAGTGAAGCTGAAGAACTTAGTGTGAAAGAATTTCAGCATTATTCTCTTTTGAAGTCAAATAGGTCCTTAACTTTGCGTATCCTCCGTTCTTGAGTTAAAAAGGAAAGAATTGTTTGTGTACAAAAATTTTTTTTATAGTTGAAATTGAATCACTTTTTTAAAAGTAAATTCTGAATAATATAATGCGTTAACCCTAAATCAACACAATGATCACAGCAAAAAATAAGCATTTGTATCCCCCGTTTCTGTATCCTCCGGTACAGTATAGATGTAATGGAGGATATACAATCAGAAATGGAGCATACAACTTGCTTTAAAAATCCATTTTAAGGAAGATATGTACATTTTAATCAGTTCAAATCGTGTTTCTCATAAAAGATTCAATGTTTATTTAAATGAAAAGTTTAAAAATAACATTGAAAGCATATATTTACTCTATCCGTTACCCTTCGTTCACATCCAAAATTTTAACTACAAAAGAAAGTTACAAAATAACCAATAAAGAATGTGACTAACTATGTGAGAGTAAAAAGATGCCTAAAAGGTACAATACAAAGTAACTTTTAAAAAATTTGAAGATTTTTTTTTCATGAATTCCAATTTTTTTGTATAATGACCCGTATATAACTTGAAACAACAGCCGAGTTCATAGCTTCCGTATTATTGCGCGTAATTTCTTTTGCCTCAGTCTTTCTTCGGAAGAAGTTGTTATTTGATTGCGATCTTTTCTGGCCCTTCTGACAACAGGCACAGACTTCCAAGTTATTTCCATTGCAGTGAAATGGTCTGGTTGAAATGAAAAAACAACGTAAATAAAACAAACTCAAGAAAATACTGCAATTAGCTATTTCAAGGCTACAATCGTGCTTCTTCCTCAGTGCAAAAGAGCTCAACACACAATAAAAAAGCGCTGAAGGAACACATCCTAGTCAAAAGACACCGGTATATATTAGGGTCAGTCAATAAATATCGACGCAGAGGCTATAAAACAGATTTTATTCGACACTAGCTGCGTGCCCGGCGTTGCACGGGCTTATATAAAAAATGAAAGAGATGTCCAATTGATGTTTTTGTATTACTCTGACATCAGTTTCTAAAGCGCTAAGGAGTAAATAAATACGCGTAATGCAAGGTTTGCAAAACACCAGTAGAGCATATTTTTGGCAAAACTCTCTTTAACGTTAATTATAGTTATCAATGATACAAGTTATGAGTATTTTCAATTAGTACAAAAGATGAAAATATATGCATTATCAACCATAATCTGTTCTCACATTAAAATGAATTATATCTGATAGACTATATCTGAAATGTTTATGTACAATTACAATCAGCTTTTTACATAAAATGACACACACTTTTTGGTTGATTACGTGAAACTAAAGCAAAAACCAAGACTAAATAAATACCAATAAGCATTAATTTAATACCAAGTCATCAGATTCCAATTTAGCTTTAGTTAAAATCCTTAAAAACAATCTTTTTTGTTCAACTCTGTTTCATTTAAAGAAATTCAAACAATCTTAATTTAACATGTTCTTTTAACGATACAAACTGTATTTCAAAAGTAGAAACAGGACGGAAAAAGAGAGTTATTACAATTCGAAAACTCACCCATGTGATGGGAAACAGTCCAACAAAATAAACATAATTAGTCGCACATCCTAAATGTACCAACATATGAGGCCGATGAATGATAAACTTACACTACAAGCAATAAACATAGCTAAAGAAACAACTTTCTTATTCCGAAAAGAGTTAAGAACGTGGAATGTAAAAAATAAAAAAAAGGACAGACGATAAAATAAAGGCAATGTCCGAATAGAGCAACCAATTTTAAACTAATTTAAAATGAAATTCTTGATGGAAACGTTGTTTTAAGATTTGAACAGCATCCAAAAAAATCTCTTTTAAAACAATTATTAGAATTTTACTTGCTCACCCATATGCAAAATGGCAACAGGAAATAAATAAAAATTCCTGAATAACGTAATGTTAATTAATCTTTTAATTAATACTCCGCTAATGAAAGTCGCACAGTTACGAGATTGGTTCTATTTTTTTTTTTTTTTTTTTTTTTTTTGGAAAATTTCGAATTTATCGGTATTTCGTTTGACTCTCGATTCGCAGCGGTTCTCGAGAAGATCGATCATCAGACGGACAGACAGACGGACGCGAACAGATTTTAATATTATAGTGGATTCTTCAAAAATACTGACCAAAATGGTTTGTTTAAACACTTATCCCTCTCGGAAATTAGTCACATAATTCCGTGCTCATTAAAGTCATTTGGTGACTGCTGGAGCCAATTACGCACGCACTCCTGTACTTCATCGTCCCAAAGAAATCGTTGTTCCCGAAGTGCCTTAGTGAGTTCCTCAAAGATATGGGATCATATGGGGATAGATCTGGACTATAAAGGGGATGGTTAGAGTTTTCCCACTTAAATTTCCGCAAAAGTTCCTTTTTTTTTTTGCATTGGCTGTGTGTAGTTCCGGTAAACTTTCACGTGCTGTCATCTTGTTGCACGATAACGCTAGACCACAGACAGAGAATACAACTGAGGAACTTTTGCAGAAATTTCAGTCGGAAGTCTGCAACCACCCCTCTTATAGTCCAGATCTATCCCCATATGATCCCACATCTTTGGGAAACTCAAGAAGGCACTTCGGGAATAACAATTTCATTCGGACGATAAAGTAAAGGAGTGCGTGCGTAATTGGCTCCAGCAGCAGCGAAAAGACTTTTATGAGCGTGGAATTATGCGACTAATTTCCCAGAGGGATAAGTGTTTAAACCATTTTGGTGAGTAATTTTGAAGAATGTCGAATAGAGTGTTTTAGAGCCTCTGCCTCGTTATTTATTGACTGACCCTCATACATCAAAAGCGTAGGAATAGAAATTTAACCAATTGGTATACCGGACACGACAGAAAAACAACTAATCACGCAGGGCCAAGGGACAATGGGCTAAGAAAGGGAACAACCAATCATACAAAGTCAAGAAGGAAGATAGCAAACCACAGTAAGGGAAACAAACGTCATGTGAGGAGTTTAATCATTTTATTAAACAGAAAGCAATATCTTTCTTCTCCAGAGTTTAATAAATGTACCGTTTGTGGACATGAGATCAATTTGAGTTCCGTTTGGATATGGTTCGAGCAACATACGGTGCACACATTGAACTCTGGTAATGAAAGGTATTGCTTTCTTCTTAGTAAAATGATTAAACACTTTACACGCCGTTTGTGTTTCTTACTGTGACGATACGGCAATTACGTATAATTACAATTTTTTCTGTTTTTTTTTTGGATTCTTTTTTACGCTGCAATAAAAAAACTCTGTGAAAAATTTCTGTAAAGTATTATGGAGCAAACTGCATATTTGAAGGACATTTTGTAGCTTTTCTTTGAATTTTTAAAAAGCGTCAAGGAATTTTCAGACACTGTATTTTTATAGGATTATAGTGAATTATGAAAGCCCTCTAGTAATTGCGCTTTTTTTTTGTCGTGTCCATGGACAATTAAATGGCTCCGTGTGTCTTCAAGACTGCGTCCGCTAGCTGCAACGCATCTGTGCTGTAGAGGACCTCTCGAAGTTCTGAAGCCAGTGGCACCATACCCAGCTGCAGAACATGTGGGATAAGGGCCGGGCACTCAAGAATGTGATCCGGAGTCAGTTGGGCATCGGTGCAGTTCTTGCAGGGAATATAAGTTCTCGTTTTGTCGGGAAGAATTTTCATCCCTTTATAGTGGTTTGTTCTTAATCTTGCAATTGTAGATGTTAGGATTCTGGGGCAATCAAAGTCGGTGATGAGGGGCTTCTTAAAGGTATGTGGCAGAAGTCTATGTTTTGCGACAGCATTTGAGTCTGCAAGCGTGATGGTGGTGCAAGGTTTGCCAATGTTTCTGCCTTCTTTTGCCAGGGAATCCGCACACTCATTCCCTTCAATATTCACGTGTGCCGGTATCCATTGCAGCATGCAGGATTTTCCATTGCCGTGCAAGTATTCGAGTAGGGCATTTATGGCAGAGGTGATGTTGGTTGCTCCGTTTTTGATTGCTTCTAAGGCCGCTTTTGAGTCACAGAAGATTGCCAATCCATCAGTTGGGACTGAGATCTCTTGATTGGTCATGTAAAAAGTGAGTGCCTCCTTAATCGCAAGAAGTCCGCTGGTGAAGTTAGAAGCAATTATGCCTGTGTTGATTTTATGTGTATATTTATCTCCATTTGGAAGGAGGAAGAGAATGCCAGCACCTCCTTTGTTGAGGGATATGTCAGATGAGCCGTCCGTATAGACAGTCACAAAGTTACCCTGGGAGAACTTTTCAATCGTCTCAAGACCTTTTTGTCTGAGTGTTTGTGGGTCTTCTTTTTTCGAGCATGGTTGTAGGAGGTTCAAATTAATCTTTGTTTCCTTTGGCGGCTTTCTGGGAAATAGAGGCTCTTGCAAAAAGTTCAAGGTGGAATGCTCTAACTTTATTTGGCTCCTGATGTCTCCATCAAGTTGGAGCGTTGATTATCTTTTAAGCCTTTTCCTGTCTTTCCATTCGTTGAACACTCTGGTGGAGATATGGTCTTTATTGTAGCAATGTAGTTTGTTGGTGAACTTAATGGTGGCTACACTTAAGAGGAGGCAGACCACATTCCTGTTCAGCTTTTTCGTTATTAGTGGAAGAGACTGCGCTAATAATAATTTTTGATGCTCGGTGTTGTATTGAATCTAATTTAAGTTTGGAAGTGGCGGATGCCGGACACCAGATTGGGGCAGCATATTCAAGTTCTGGTCTAATGATAGAGCAATAAGCACTTTTTAGGGTTTTAGGTCTTGATCCCCATGTATTTCTGCAGAGTTTTCTAAGTATGTTTAATTTTCCAAGCGCTTTGTTAGAAGTTTGTTCAATGTGCTTTGAAAAGCGAAGCTCAGGGTCTAGGGTTACACCGAGATAGGTAGGGAAGAAAACCCTTTCGATGTTGGAGTCTTCAATTTTAATATTTGTATTAAAAGTGCCTCTATGTCGTCTGTCAGTAGAGAAAATGCAAAAGTTTGTCTTATCAGCATTTATGGTCAACTTGAGCTCTTTTGCCCATGCGGCAATGCCCCTCAGAGATTTGTTCAGAGCCTCCTCTGATGCTGCAATGTCTGCGTGAGTATGCCATAGAGCGACATCGTCTGCGTAGCATGCGATTTTCGTGTCTGGATGACATCAAATGAAAATGAGGCTAAACTGCATTAAAAATCCTCACAAATAGAGAAAATCAGATGACACATCCTAGTTGAGCTTTTTGACTATTATCAGTTCTTATGCTATATTTACTGAAACGCTGTAGCACATTTGCATGACTCAATTTAGAACTATTTTTTTTTATTTAGTTAACAAATGTCACTTAAAATATTAGCACTTACGTCATCTGTACCCAAGCGCTCTAGTGTTTCTTTTGAACAATACAAGTAAAACCACTTACTGCAGGGCACACTTCTAATGTCCGAATTCAGCAGATGATTCGATCCCCGATCTGACAGCCAAACCAAAGAAGCCAAACTTCCAGTCGAAGTCACCTCGAAGTCACACTCACCCTAAGAAGGTCTTAATCTGCGGTTCAGAAACGAATAGTCTGCTGAACACGTGCGTAATGTTCGGCTGCCACAAATTAACTAAAGGCACAAAAAAAAAAATAATAAAATAAATAAATAAATAAATAAATAAATAAATAAAAATAAATAAATAAAAAAAAATAAATAAATGAAAAAAAAAATAAATAAAAAAATAAATAAATAAGTAAATAAATAAAACAGTTTGGGGAGTCGGGGCGATGTCGACGCGGAAGGCAGTTGTGATTTCTCAGCAGTTAAAAGCGTGTGACATTCTTGGGCATGAGAAACTCAATTGGTGCCCAAGAGTATTAGTAGAACTGATAATACTTAGAAGTCTTTGGTTGTTCAAATGTCAATTGTCATCACTAAGCTCTAAAAAAAATAAATAAATAATAAAAAAAAATAATGCAGTTCATGCTACAAAATGGACTTCTGCATCTGTTAACACGATGATTACAAAATTATTTTTTTTGTTACTTTCATGTGCATATCGTCGCCTCAGAGCAACAGTAAGACATCGAAACCCAGGAATAACAGTAAGATATCCTACTGTTGCTCTGGAGTGACGATACATTAAATGTTATAAAAAGTTTAAAACAACCCTGTTTTCAACGCTCTGAAGTGAAAATTGCATTTATCTTGTCCAGAAAAAAAAAAAGCTGATACATTTCTCTTTCCTATTTTTTTTAATTACATTTAAGTTTTCCTTTCCTTCAGTGTTTGACGGTCAAAATATAGGAAATTTTGCGAAAAGTCTTAGCTGTTTTGAAACGTAATAGTTTATATTTTCACGATCTTTCTGCTAAATTTTTATACCCAACTATTCGCCCTAAATTTAAAGTATGCTGTACAATTTATCGCAAAAATAACTCCTTTCAAGGCATGCAAAACTTTTATTGGAACCATTCTTTCTGGAAAAACTGTAGTCAGGAAAACTCTTTCCGCTATTTTTTTTAGCAACTCAGCAATATCGATTACCGCAAATTTTTAAAGCTTATCAAATTACTTTCAGGGTATCTTGAAAAGCACTGTCGAAAGAAGATTATAATTAAAAAATAAAACTTTCGATATAGAAGCAGGATAATGATCTTGTTACCTAGCAACTAAAATTATGCCTCATATCAAAAACAAGGAAATAAAAGCATTGTTTAGCAATAGCTTTTAACTCTTTAGCAATTAGTTGATTTTTATTTTGCTTCTAAATTTTTGAAAGAGTTTAGGACAATATGCTCTTTTTTTCAAAGTATGAGAAGAGAAAAAGTAATTACATTTTTCTCTTCCTGAAGAACTATGCATGATGTTTAAGGTATTATTTATTTTTACTTTAGAGACTTTCTTTAAAAGGAATAAAAACAAAGATATCGTAGCATATTTTAAAATTTGGAAAATGTTTCTACTTAAAATAACGTAATATTAATACGAGCGATGATATGCGTAAAATATTGACGCGAATCATGAACTAAGGTAAAATTAAATTAAAGTTGATTTTAAATTGCTGTCTACAGCAGCCTGTCATGACAATAGCTTTATAAGCTTAAACTTATCGAATATTGGAGTCTTTTAAAAAATCTTACGACTCCATCAAGAAATTTAGGTAGATGTTTTAAATTATTGATTAAACTCTAAAAAATGACAGTAATAATTAGATTGTCAAGGAAAAGAAAGCAGAGTACCCATTCATCTGAATGCATGGTCAAATCTAACTGAATGAAATAATAAAAAAAAAGTAATAATAAAAAAAGAAGTTTACCAAAACACACAGAAGCTAACCTGCAAGTAATGACAAAGAAAAACTATAATAATTAAACCACTTTGGCAAAAAATGTTTTTGTGTACCTTTTCTTGTAGGAAAATCTTGAATAAATTCATTACCTATACAAAACTTTTTTTTTTTTTGCAGAAAACGTTCATTAAATTTTTTTTACTCTTTCTTAATTTCAGGAAACTGGTTTTACTTGGGTAATATTAGAATTTTTGCTTTAATAAGAAAGATTTTTTTTTTCACTTTCTCTAGTTTTTTAGTGTACTTTTGAGTAAGGATCACGCAGCTAATTAGTAACACAATAGTTTTTCATTATGGCTGCTCTGTAAAAGATTAAAAAAATTTATGATTAGGATTGGAAAACTAGTTTTTGATTATTTTAATGAAAAACGTACAATAAATACAAGATAATTAATTCGATTTACTTCTTTTAAAACCCCAAAGCAACGTGTTTTAGATTATATTTTTATTCTTACAAGTACTTCCTAAATAGGGCATCTGTATTTGGTAAACGTGTTCTAAAAGTACACCACCATAATTGTGTAAATTACGAATTTTAGTCAAAGAAGCCGAAGGGTATAGAAGTTATGAAATGGGTTGATGACTTGTTAATCGGCGAGGTTAAGGTTTCTTTTTAAGGTTTCGATTGTTGCTGGACTGTAATGTTGAAGTTCTAGTTCATGAAAAAGATGTAATTCTCACGGTATAAGAACTTGAAAATTGCACTCTTAAAGCTGTGAAAATTTCATTAACTTTCCACTATGATTTATATATATATATATATATATATATATATATATATATATATATATATATATATATATATATATATATATATATATATATATATATATATATATGTTTTGAAATAAATTGGAATGCATTGGTTTTACCACTAATGGTCATACCTTCTTTGTTATGGGCATACTAAAAACTAGTAATGGCCATTCTGGTTCGGTTCCATTATTTTCAGGTTATACACAAAAAAGTATACAATAAGATTGAAACACTTATTTTTCTTACAATAAAATGAAGTTTAAAGTATCTTGACTTACCAATTCGCAAGAAACATTAAAAGTAAAAAATGGATAACTGACAATTCTTTTTTTGAAGTTTTGTCTGCACAACATCGAAAGAAAGTAAATAAGTAGAATAAATATAACTATTCTACAGCTGAACTTTTAATGTACCGTTTGCCAGATTTTGCTTCTGTTTTCTCATCAATCCAAATAAATAATTTTGAGTAAGAATGGCCAAGGAAACTAATTATAGTCCCATAACATAAGTACTTGCTTTTAATTGATTAGTTATGGAGCTGTTAGAGAGAAACGATCTTAAATATCTTAATTAATGTCAAAAATACTATATGATAGAAAAAAAGCTGAGGAAGAAGTACGTATCAATGAAACTGCTACCTGATCTGATTAAAAAAGTCAAAGTAATGCCTGTTCTTTAAGAAAAATTTATGTCGAAAACTTAAATTCTAAGTTGCGTCTCCATTTGCCACTAATAAGCACTGATAAAAGTAATGCCTCTGTAGACGAAACTTAGTTTATGAAAAAATGTGGTGGGGGTGTTCCTGAAAGATGCTATTTTGAGAATACCCTAATGATGCTCCTGGAATATCGATTACAAATCAGTTGTTGACAATAAAAGACAAACCTGCCCATTACTGGTTGGCTAACCATAACTAGTCATTGATCCTACTGCAGTTTTTTTTAGAGTTATACTGATAAGCGAATTTGTAATATGTAGTCATTTTGAATTTTTTTTTTTTAAACTGAATGATCTGCTTGTTTTACTATTATAATTATTGTTATTTAAATATGGTTGTGATTTTGCTTAATTTATTAGTATATTCATTATGTCATTAACATAGTAAAGGAAGTATTGCATTCGTGATAAAATTTTGACTCAAATATCGGCTTAAGTTTTCATTTTGCTCACCCCCTGAATGAATATTGAGTTTTTTTATTCAACCCTACCATGCGTTGATACATGCTTAAGAACGTATAGACATCCAAAATATTCATTTTGAGAATCCCCGATTTTAATTACAACGAGTTTTCTCGTGACGTCCGAGTGCACTTATATATGTGCGTATGTATCTCGCATAACTAAAAAACGGTATGTCGTAGAAAGTTGAAATTTGTTATGTAGACTCCTAGTGGGGTCTAGTTGTGTATCCCTCCTTTTGGTTGCACTCCGTTGTATCAAAAGGGGTCCTTTACACCATTTTGGGAAGAAGGAATCATTTGGAGGAAAATCAGCGTTAATTTCAATGCAAACTCATGTGATGGCATAATTTAGCGAACACTTGGCGATTTATCGCCAAATTTGGGACAAATTTAGCAATTTTTTAAAAAAATTTGGTTTTCATTTTGCGCTATTGGCGATATTTAGAGAGCACCCATTGAATCACTTTTAAATTGCCGAAACTGGGAAACGTAATCTGTGTAAAACGCTTTTTTTGCATCGGTTCGTGACAAGTTAATATGTTTGAAATGTTTTCAGATTCCTACGCGCGTGACGCGCCCGTATCAGGTAAGGTCATGTTGGGGTTTTTCTGAAAGTGTTGATTAAAAATCATTAAATTGGCGTAAAAGGAAGTCATGTGCTGCACACATCAGCTCGTTTTCATTCTATACAATGCAAACTTCCGAATTGAATAGACAAGGGGGGGGGGGACATGTGAAGTAAGAAAATTTTTTCATGTTTCTTTACAAAGACATTTTCTTTATGACAAAAATACAATTACTATTATTTATCTGTAAAAATTATAGTTTTGATTTTTAAGCTTTGCTGAACGAAGATTAAATTGGATTAACACATTCAGGTTAAAAAATGATAATGAAACCAACGTATCTGTATCTAAAATGAGTGAACTTCATCGATCAAAACAAAACGATCTCATAATGGAAGGAAAAGTACAGCTTTTAAGTTTTTAGTAATTTTATTTCGAAAAGGAGCATGTATTGGTTTCAATCAGTTGGGTAAAATAAGAGATATATGAATGAATTTTTGTTGCAGAAATATTGCATCTGCTACTTCCTCAGGGAAATAACACAGCATTGAGTAAGAGCTTTTTCACATAAGAATAATACGCCACAAAGAATATATTGCAGAGCTTAGAAAAGTAGTTAAATATAGAATATTTAAAGAGTTTAATACGCTTTCTGTGCATAAGTTCTAACTTGAAAGTCGAAAAAAATGGAAACGCGACAACTAGCTATTTTATAGGATGCCGCATCAATATTTGAAACAATTTCTCTGAAAATGCTGCATGCATTGTGACTTTTAGACAAGGTTTAGATCTGAGTGGAAATAAAAAAATAATTGGTTCTTTGAAGTTCAAACCTCTCTTATGTAAGTTAATAATGATAATAGCAGTAATAATGGGTGTTAAGAAATATCACCAGAGGCAGTTAAGAAGCAAAGGGGTTGTTTGCCATTCGTTGCTCTTTGCCATTTGTTCAATTCTTCTTCAAAGGGGGACATTTAAAATGTTTTCAAAATATAAAATATTTAAAACATATTTTGTTTTACTATCTTTTACACAGTAAAGGAAGTATTGTATTCGCGAAAATTTTCCCCCTCAAATATCGGTCTAAATATCCATTTTGCTCACCTCCAAAAGAATGTTGAGTTGTTTTTTTGGCCTGACTGCATGACCTACGTACGTATGGACACCCGAATGATCCATTTCGACGATCCCCGAATCAATTACCGCGAGTTTTCACTTGACGTCCGTATGTACGTATGCATGTATGTGCGTATGTATCTCGCATAACTCAAAAATGGAATGCCGTAGAAAGTTGAAATTTGGTATGAAGACCCCTAGTGTGGTCTAGTTGTGCACCTTCTCTTTTAGTTGCACTCGAAAGTTGCAAAAGGGATCTATTTCACCTTTTTTTTGGGGGGGGGGGGATCAGTGTTAATTTCAATGCAAACTCAAGTAATGTTATAATTTGGTGAACATTTGGCGATATATCGTCAAACTTTTGGTTTCCAAGTTTTGTCGTGAGCTTGGCAATCTATAGCCAAGTTGGCGAGAAATTTGGCGTACAAATTTATTTTTCGAATTGGGTTTTGATTTGGCGCTATTAGCGATACTCAGAGAGTTTATCCAATGAATCACGTTAAAATTGTCGATATTGGGAAAATTAATCTTTGTAAAACGCTTTCTTGCTTCGGTTCGCGACAAACTAGGGGTAAAAATATTTAAAGTTTCCTTGCTTAATATAAAGCCCTATTATCATTAAATAGGTGCAAAAGGAAGTCATGGAATGCACACATCAGCTTATTTTACAACATGACGCTTAAGGATGTTGATGAGATAAATGGGAAATATATGTATATTTATAATTGTATATGGATATAATTGTATATTTTGCACTTTTTCAGGGTTTCTTTTTCTTACGAACCTTTTAGACATTTTGATGCAGCACTCTCGTTTATCTTTCCGTTGCACTTGCTGCACAAGGTACACTGTTATAACCAGGGGTTCCAGACGAGTGAATATATTCCCTCTAAGGTGAAAGCATGGTACCTGAAGGTGAAACACAGGCCAGGAAATAGAGCAGAGGAGCCGAAACAGCATGCAATCACAGAAAGACTTATTGCGCATGCGCTTTTGCCTTAGACATACATTCAGATTCAACCACCTCAATATGGCGGACAAATGATGATTGCGTTTATGTGTCTTTCACATTGAATGAAGTACACTATTGGATTAAAACCCAACTTTTCTAGGATTAATTATCCGAAATTACAAGTAAGTACAGCTTTTGATCACTTTGTAGCTTTTAGGGCTTTCAAACATAGTTAAAAGTTTTTAAAAGTGCATTTATTGCTTTTCAGTTACCGTTACTTCAGTTTACCGTTATTATCGTGAAATTTCCATCATTCAAAACGCTACTAAAATTATCTCTCATTATTTTCTTGAGTACTCGATAAGCTGCTTTTATTATTCACAAAAAAAAAAAAAAAAACCCCACCTACTATAAGATACAACAAGTGAGAATCTTAATAAAAATGATTCTTGTGCTTCGTAGATTATAACAGAAAGCTAAGCGAAAAAAAAAATCTCTCTCAGTCTAGCTCTTTTTTTTTTTCTTTTTTTGCTTTTTCATTCAAGTGTTAGAATCATTTCCTGTTAGCGGTTAATGTCTCGGTAGAGGTTAGAAATTTCTTTTGGTTTTTTAACTGTCGAAAAACTTCATGTGCATTTTATTTTGTTACTCTTGGATTAACGTTTATGAAACGATTTTGTTTTTCCGTAACTGTAATATCCCTGAATATTTTTGGCTCTTTATGTAAATAATCCATAAGTACAGCTATGCTTCATTTTCGGAATGCGTATGTTTTAGTAAATGTATAATTTCTCGCATTATTTAAATAATTACTCGTCTTTAAATCATAACGTATTTGTGACACATCTTTGATACCAAGTAAAGGGGTAGATATTTATTGTTTTATTAATTTTTAACATTACATGTTTTTAACGGCCCCAGAGTTATTATTATTAATATTATTTATTTTACGAATTTTTAAGAAAACGATAAAGATTTCACTGGTCCGCAAAGTTTTTCATTTGCTTTTACCGCGCCCGTGGGTCAAAAGAGATTGAGAAATACTGAGTTAGAGCACGATCAGATGAATTAAAGCTGTGAGCACTTCTTAACTATGTTGAAAACTCTGAAATATGATCAAATGCTGTAATTACATGTTTTAATCATTTCCAGTACCGACTTCAATGTGAAAAATGTCCAAAACGTAGAATATCATAAATCAAAACAAAACTTAAAAAAAGAAAAAGTAAATAAAATACACAACTGTATTTAAAAACGCACACAATACGGGGGAGGGGGGAGGAGGATCTATAGTAAGGGTGCCATTTCTCTCTCCGAAGGTTCGTTTTTTTCACTCCGGCTGTCTATTTTTTAAAAGGTGCCTGTTTTTCACCCTATTTAGAGGTGCGATTTCGGCTCCGTATTGGGTGCCGCTGGTGAACAAGCGTTTCTCCCCTGAAAGGTGCCAAATGCATCCTGTAGTTTTAACAGTGTACCGAGTAGATTTTTATTCTTTTTGCCGATAACTAGAAAGAGAAATCTGTACGCTGGACTCCCAACATTATGCAGCAGCTAAACGTATCGCTCTAAATTCACACACGGATCTAGATTACAAATACACAAAAACATAAAATTTTACGTTTCTAGCACACCACATTTAGCATTTGTGAAACGCAGTAGCCGGATCACATTTTCAGTTCCGTAGTTACTTGAAAAAAAAAAAAAGGGAATACGGTTCACACAAAAGGTAATTTCGCTCTACTATGCTTTATCAATACTGTTAAAATCTGAACACGAAATTATGAATGATTCTATAAAAGCTGACAAATTTTGCGGCCGTCTCTTCTGGACTGTCTGTCTGTTCAAGGTCGAGGTAGGTACAATCCCATTTAGAATATTTAGAATATACACGTTATACCGCTTTGTTTTCCAAAACTTTATTTTCGCAACCGTTTGTCATAATGCAGAGTTTAGGAATTGAAAATTTGAAGCAAAAATAAAAATGGGTGCAAAAATACAAAACTGAGTTTTTTTATACTGGCCCTAGGTCAACTAACTTATATTTTGGGAGATAATCTCCATTAAAAAATATTACTAACACAAAAAGCTTGACATTTGTGCGACCAAAACTGAAGGAGATATTAGAGTATGATGTTTTAAGGGACCATACAGAAGATGAGATTGGAACTAATCGCCCTTTCAGAAGAATGACAGGTTGTCGAAGTAAAAGAAAAGTATTTATATTTTTCATTGGTATTCTAAAATAAATGCAAATGTTATGCCATAATACTCAAATAAACACTACAAAACATCGGAGAATTTTCAGGGGTGCCCCGCCTATGAGCAAGGGTACACCCTCCAATATAGCAAAGACCCCTCAAAAGCATGAACCCCCCAGAAAAGTAAAAAATACCCCTCAACCCGCCCCCCCCCCGGGAAAAATTTCAATGTCGCAGTCTGCGCCATGTCCCCTTTAGGTGTTCCCCCTTGGAATTTGAAGAAACACTCTATAATGTACTCATATAATTTTAAACCCTTGTTTAACGCTATATTTCCCTCCAAAAGGTGTTATTGTCGACGAAAAAAATGGTGTAAGTCACAAAACACTGTGATTCATATCTAGGTGAACATTTGTCTTACTAATGTCAAACGTTTTGTGTTGGAATTATTTTTGAATCGAGATTATTTCCCTATGCATAACTTAAAGGACCTAGGGCCCGTAAAAAAAGTAAAATTTTGTATTTTTTAACTCATTTTCACTTTTGCTTCAAACTTTCAATATCTTAACTCTGCATCGGATTTTGAACATTTTCGCAATTGGAAGTATGCATCTAGGACGAACGGTTCTGAAAATAGAGGTTTTGCAGGTTAAACCGCAGCGCCCTGTATAAGGGGAAAGCCATTTCGCCCCATCTCCTTTCTCTAGATTTTTACTCACTGGAGATATTAGTTAAAACTTATACACTTGAAATCTTTGCCCGTATGTATGCCGTCGGAAATTTTATGGTTGGGCGTTCGAATAGGGACCAAAGTAGCCAAATTCTCTGATTAGGTGGTTCAAAAGTTAATTTCGCTTCCATGCTTTATTTGTTCTGTTAAAATCTGAACGCGCAGCTATGCATCAATTCTGTAAAAAATAACTGAGTCTTTATGGAAGTCTCCTTTAAACTGTCTGTTCAAGATCGAGGTAGGTACTATCCCATTAAGAATATCTAAGGAAAGCCATTTCGCCCCATCTCCTTTCCCTTGATCTTTACTCACAGAAGATAGTAGTTAAGAGCCATTATTTTGAAATTCAGACAAAAAACGGAAATTTTGGCAGTGACCATTTTTGATTTTCCTAATTTTTTTATATGTCAAAGTAGGTCATAAGAAGTGAACATTCTAAAATTTTTAGCCTTCCAAAAATTTTCTTTCGCTCGTTAAAAATTCCCAAAGTTTGAGGTTTTGCAGCGCATTTTTAGAAAAATTCTATAAGTCGCATTTCAGTGCGCTATAGCTCTTTACAGAAACACCACCTCACGGTTATGTTTATATTTATTGGTTGTACAGTATCTAGTGATGATGACTTCATAGTTATTTTGGTTGGGGATTGTTGCTTTCTTCAGATAAGGGGTCGCAAAGTATAGATTTTATCCGTTTCCGCACAAGTTTAACCTGCGTTATTTCCCACCAAAAAGCCACCTCCTGAAAAAAATGTGACATATACTGAAAGTTTATACTATGAAGAGAGTAAATAGCACAAAATTTGTTTGAGGTTTAATTTTTTTTAAGAAGAAAAATGCCCTGATATTTTTCAAATTTTCAAAAATTGTGCTTTTTTGATCGCAATTAACTCAAAACAGCATCACTAGGAAAAAAAACCTTTTATATATTATGGTACCTGGCTATGTGTAAAACATCATGAAAAAGAAAACAGCATGGGATCTCTTCTTGTTTTCTAGAAAATAATTTTTTTTGTAGCTCATTTTATGCGTTTTCTCGTGCGTAAAACGTGTGTCCAGTATGCAGATTAGATCTGCTAAAACTTAAAGGATGTAGTAAGAATGTATATATGTGTGAATAGAGAGAGAAAAAGAGTAGCACTACTTTATTTTTCTGATTTTTACAAATTGATGGTATTTTAATTGCAGGTAAATCAGAAAACGATAAATCGATATCATATATATATATATATATATATATATATATATATATATATATATATATATATATATATATATATATATATATATATATATATATATATATATATTGATTTATCGTATCAATCCCAAAATAATTCTTTCTTATTTATTTATGACCATAGCGATGGAAGAAATTTCATGAACAATATCTGCTTCACTTTCCTCTAAATGTCTATTTTTTATGTTATCTTCAAATACCTCTAAAAGACTGTCGGTTCTTGATAAATCAGTATTATTTGCTTTTTTTTTTTGCTTTGTATATCGGCTAAAAGCAGCTTTACTTTGACTTTTTGTCAAATATTGTTCGGTTGGAATATTTTTATGTCTTCAATCATCTCTGTTCTCATTGCATGTTCTACTTGGTCGGGCGTCTGATTTCTCCCGGTTTTCTCACTATGAAGGAACGTTTCTTAAAGAAACTCTCTTTGTTTCATTGAAAATCATGTACTTTTACGAGTTGGGAGAGCCCACTCCTCACATGAGATTGACAAAATGTTTTCTTCTTTGTTTTCTCCTTGTTGACTGGTAGATGCCTGACCAAGATCATAAGAAACAGAACTCTGAACTGGGGTATTTGAAGATGACCTAGAAAATGGACATTTAGAGGAAAGTGAAGCAGATATTATTCATGAAATTTCTTCCACTGCTATGGACATAAATAAAAAAAAAATTATTTTGGGATTGATACGATAAATCTATATATATATATATATATATATATATATATATATATATATATATATATATATATATATATATATATATGATATCGATTTATCGTTTTCTGATTTACCTGCAATTAAAATACCATCAATTTGTAAAAATCAGAAAAATAAAGTAGTGCTACTCTTTTTCTCTCTCTATTCACACATATATACATTATTACAACATCCTTTAAGTTTTAGCAGATCTAATCTGCATACTGGACACACGTTTTACGCACGAGAAAACGCATAAAATGAGCTACAAAAATTTTTTTTTCTAGAAAACAAGAAAAGATCCCATGCTGTTTTCTTTTTCATGATGTTTTACACATAGCCAGGTACCATAATATATAAAAGGTTATTTTTCCTAGTGATGCTGTTTTGAGTTAATTGTGATCAAAAAAGCACAATTTTTGAAAATTTGAAAAATATCAGGGCATTTTTCTCCTAAAAAAATTAAACCACAAACAAATTTTGTGCTATTTACTCTCTTCAAAGTATAAACTTTCAGTATATGTTAAATTTTTTTCGGGGGATGGCTTTTGGGGGGAAATAACGCAGGTTAAACTTGCGCGAAAACGGATAAAATCCATACTTTGCGATCCCTTATCTGAAGAAAGCAACAACCCCCAACGAAAATAACTATGAAGCCATCACCACTAGATACAGTACAACCAATAAATATAAACATAACCGTGGGATGGTGTTTCTGTAAAGAGCTAAAGCGCACTGAAATGCGACTTTTAGAATTATTCTAAAAAACACTGCAAAACCTCCAACTTTGGGAATTTTTAACGAGCGAAAAAATTTTTTTGCAAGGCTAAAAATTTCAGAATGTTCACTTCTCATGACCTACTTTGACATATAAAAAAATTAGAAAAATCAAAAATGGTCACTGCCACACCTTGTCTGAATTTCAAAATAATGGCTCTTAAAACTTATGAACTTGAAATCTTTGCCCGTATGTCATTCGGCAAATTTATGGGATGACATTTTAATTCAGGTCAAAGTAGCCAAATTCTCTCTACATGATTGACAAGTCTAACACATTTAGCAAGATATCTCCAAGCAGTAAGCAGCCGCAGCAAAATTGGAGAGCGCAACGAGCAGGAGGCAATGCTGCCTGGAGCCGAAGTTTCTCTTGGTCTGTATCCGAGTGCCAAGCAGTCTTATAGGAATTTAAAACTGGGCTGAAAATAGCATTAGAGATTAAATAGATAGACAGTGCTGCCCCTTTGAGTTAAGGTCTGACTCTGACAAGTTGGACTTCGATTGTCTGAGGCTCAAACGATTCAAATTGTTAAAATGGGCGCGAGGTAACTCGTACTGCGTTGCCGATAGCAGTTACATTGTGACAATCTAAGAGTTTCTCTTCTACCAACCCAAACATAAGTAAGCTCGTCCAAAGTCAAGCATCTTATTACCAGGTTCAAACTGTAAATGTGCTTAAAATATTTTTCAGTACTTCAACGTTCTTAGATAAGTATTGAGGAATTATGTAAGCTAAATTGAACTTTCAAAACTATCTGATGCATTTAAGGATTATATCGAGCTTTTTAATACGTGTCATGTTGTACAACTCATTACTGACGAATAAACTTCCGGAGTTTAAGAAGCAACCAAAAGTAATTGATTTGAAAAGTTCTTTCTTAAGTAAATAGATTTTGACCAACTTATACTGGCATACGTAACTCTCTTCATTCAAGATTTATTAGTTTGCATTATGATTTCAAAATAAAATCAAAACTTTTAAGCAGCTGCACAATGGACATTTATAACTTTTAAATTGGGAGCAGCTAAAATGCGTAGAAAGTAAATATCAAAAATAATGATTCTGGAAATTGGGAAGAAAAAAAAAATAAAAGCTTTGTTTTGCTTTTTTTGAGATCGTTCCAAAGGAGAAGTCAAACAAATTACTGGATCATTATCGTGTTATTAATTTTTTTTGCAGCAAAAAGAAAAAGACAGGTCTGTTTTTCGGAAGCATTTTTCAAACATTAAGCTTTCTAACATTCTTCTATTTTTTTCGAGATTTTTTTAATGAGATGTAACGGAAGAGTTTATTAGTTTTGTTTCGCACAAAATAGGTATTAATGACGAAATAATGGTATTATAGTTTAGAAAGAGTTTCTTCAAATGTTTTTTTCGTGTTCGTCTTTCATTGCAAATCTATTAGTTTATCCTCAGAAAAGAAATGTGCAACAGTAATTACTTTATTCAACAATAACATCAATTACATGTGTTTAAAAAAAAGTTGCGAAACGATTACGATTAGAAGAACATTTTGATGCTTAAATCTGTAACACAAAATGTTTCCTATCGTGTTTTCGCTTGGCTAGAACAATGCATTTATTAGTAAACGTACAGTCAACTCTTGATAGCTGTAAGTCCCAAGGGACCGGCTAAAACGTTCGATTTGTTGGTAGTTCGAGTTCGGGAAGTTTCCACAACAGTTTCAAAAATTTGGAACCCGAAGAAAGCTTCGAGATAAAAAAATATTTAAATTATAAACTTCGAGTTATCGAGATTCGACTGTATTTGGTTTATTGATGTTGCTTACTATTAGCGTTCATCTTACTACCTCTACATATACTTAAAATTTGTGAATATCAAATTTTGTCTTTAAATAGTCTTTCTTCTCGTAGATATTTTTGTGTAGCAAAAGAGGAACATAATTCGGCGGAGAAACTCGCAGTATCTGTATTTAATGCAAAATAAATACCTAAATAATGACGTCATAGTATTCTGTTTTGAAAAAAAAAAAAAAAAAAAAAAAAACATAGCATTTTGACATTAATTTTACTGTATGTTTGCTTAAAGTAATTTTAAACATGTATACGTTATTTAAAACCTGCTATGATCATTACCATCCTTCTAGAGTCATTACCGTCCTTGCTACAGAACTGCTTGTCCTCAAATTATTAATGTTCAATTTTTAAATAAATGTATTTTAAATAGTTAGTTCTATTAGTATTTTCGAAAATATATTTACTTTAGGTTATAAGACTTAATTTGCACGAGTGAAAAATGAATGATATAAT
This sequence comes from Uloborus diversus, assembly GCF_026930045.1. Taxonomy (NCBI): domain Eukaryota; kingdom Metazoa; phylum Arthropoda; class Arachnida; order Araneae; family Uloboridae; genus Uloborus; species Uloborus diversus. The sequence continues at coordinate 57,766,951 of NC_072740.1, forward strand.
GCATTCAGTATATTTTTATATAAAAAAGGGGGATCTCAAAATTATTTTAATTTATTAAACGACCTAAAATGATACATTTGTTCTTAATTTTCTGTCAGACTACTGCTGGTACTTAATTGTAAACCTTAAAACCACTTAAAAAATTATTTTGGGATTTTCTACATGATTTTTTAACATGGGATGGTAATGACACTTTTGGTCCTTTTTACAAACTAAAGCATCATTATCTGCATAATAAATGTACATGTTTAATGAACTATTGTAGTTTTACCAAGACACATATTTTGTCTTTCAAAAAAATGCCAAACTGCATCCTTCCTGAAAAGTTCAAAAATTAAAAATTCAGGATTGTAAAATTCCACATTGCAGGAGAATGATCCATTAACAAATGTGTTGACTTTAAATTGAATAAGTACAACTTTTTTTTAACATATTTTTTATAATGGCAGGTAGCTAATCAATTATTTTAATCATTTATAACTTCATATTTGATTGACAAATGTACCAAATCACAATTAGTTAAGCTTACCTGCTTTGGGCTCCCTTGTAGGGCAAAGCGGGTTTTTCAAATGTTTGTAAAGTTTGATAATAAATTAATATTGGGTTTGAAATAATACAAAAATCACCTTTTATTTTGAAGTTCAAGAAAACCCTGCTAGAAAATAAAACCGAAATTGTTGCGATAAAAATCCCAAAACAACAATTTTCGAGCGTTCTCCGAAAACCTACCCGCTTTGGGCCACCCTCCCCTATGCTTTATGACAAAAATACAATTACAATTATTTACCTGTAAAAATGATTGTTTGGGTTTTTAAGCTTTGCTGAATGAAGATAGTTTTGGGTTTTTAAGCTTTTCTGAACGAAGTTTAAATTGGATTAGCACATTCAGGATAAAAATTAATAATGAAGCCAACATAATTTTTTGTAACTGAAATGAGTGAACTTCATCAATCGAAACAGAACGATCTCATGATGGGAGGAAAAGTACAACTTTTGCGTTTTTTGTAATTTTATTTCGAAAAGGTGCTTGTAATGGTTTCAAACAGTAGTGAAAAACAAGAGGTGAATAAATTTTCATTGCAGAAAAATTGCATCGGCCACTTCCTTATGGAAATAATACACATTGAGTAAGAGCTTTTTCACTTAAGAATCATGCGCTAAAAAGGATATAACAAAGAGCTTAGAGAATTAGGTAAATATAGAACATTTAAAGAGTTCAATATGCTTTCTGTGCCTAGGTTCCAACTTGAAAGTCGAAAAAATAAATAAATAAATAAATGAAAAAATGGAAACACTACAACTAACTACTCTATATGATGCAGTACCATATTCGAAACACTTGCTCTGAAAATGCTGCTTGCATGGTGAATTTTAGGCAAGACGTAGATCTGAGTGGAAATAAAGGAATAATTGGTTCTTTGAAGTTCAAACCTCTCTTATGAAACTTGATGATAATAGCAATTATAACGAGTGTTCAGAAATATCATCAGAGGCAGTTAAGAGGCAAAGGGGTTGCCAAAATTCGTTGCCATTCGTTTAATTGTGCTTCAAAGTATTTAAAATGTTTAAGAAATATGAAGTATTTAAAACAAATGTTTTGTTTTACTTCTGTGGGTCTAAGAGCACTTCAGCAATATAGACTGGACAATTTACTCAAATTCCACACTACTTCATATGGCCCAAGAGACAAGAGTGTATAAGGCACATTGTTTTTGACATGATATCATATGTAGAATGGACTCTGTACTCGATAGACCTCAATCCCATTTATTACACTGTATGGTCTATTTTAGAGTCAAAGGTATACCCTAAACTTGACAAAAGTTTGGACTTTCTAAACCAATTGCTTTGGAGGGAAGAGGATTGATCAAAGGTAAAAGACCTTTGGCTGAAATTTTCAATAAGCAGTTGCGCCACTGTACCGCTGCAAAGGGCTACGAAATTAAAACCAATAAAATTTATTGATTCCTAAAGGTATACTCATATTATTATCATTTGTGTTTTGTTAATTTCTTTATTTTTAATAAAATTACATTTAAAATTGCTTGTCCGTTTTTTTTTTGTTGCCGCACCCTGTATATGTTTTATATTAATGAGTTTTTCTTTGAAATATGATGATTGTCCTGTAGTTTTTAATCTTGCTCATGACGCCAGGTTTGCCACATATGCCCCTCTATACGAGCATAAGTGAACAATTGAAACATTTTTTCATAAAATGCTCTAAAGTAAAAAATATTTTTATAAAAAATCTCAAAATATTCCATGACACAGAGAGAAGAATGTTGAACATGGTGACGTTTTTGCTCCGAGATTTTTTTTTTTTTTTGAGATAAAAAGAAATGAAAAACAAAACAAAAGAAAAATGTTCACATGTGCCCCCTTTCCCATACACCTTTTTTAATTGAACAATTGAAACATTTTTCCATAAAATGCTCTAAAGTAAAAAATATTTTTATAAAAAATCTCAAAATATTCCATGACACAGAGAGAAGAATGTTGAATCTGGTGACGTTTCTGCTCCGAGATTTTTTTTTTAAGATAAAAAGAAATGAAAAACAAAACAAAAGAAAAATGTTCACATGTGCCCCCTTTCCCATACACCTTTTTTAATTATATATAATTCAACGCTGAATATTTAACGCAAAATTATTAATTCATGTCAATATTAGTGAAGATTAATATGAATGAAAACACCAAAACATCTTGTTTACATTAAAAATAAGCAAAATATTTAATATATTTTTTTAGAAATGTTTTATTTGGAGAATTGAAACTTCTAGAGTATGATGGGTCCACTGGGAAATGACTTAAGCTTTTTTTTGATGAAATCTTTGTTTAATGGTTCTTTCATCCACTTCATAACATAAAAGCTTATGTAATCTAACCTAATATTGGACTTTTTATGGAAAATCATTTAAAAAAAGATATATTTACCTTTGAAATTGCTCTTTTATTAGTAAGTAAACTTACATTTTAGTTTCGTTAGAGACCGTTTTTACGTGTACCCTTTCATATGTGTTTTCTCGGTTTGACGAACAAAAATATAAATGATGGAATAGATTGAATACGTAACTGTTATTAGTTATTTCAAACCAACAAGTATTAATTTATTTTAGAAAATCAAAACTTATATACAGTAAAAATTTATCTACTCACGGTTAGTGTTTATTTTGAATAATGTCATTTATTGCTATACTTGATTGCGTAGTATAAATGAAAACAATGAAACTTAACACGGAGTAAGAATAAAACAAAAATCCGTACATCAGCCAAATGCGACCATTTTAGAAATATTCTGAACAATTTTTGGTAAAATACTTTTATTCCATTCCACAGCAAAACGAACATTTTGTCCTTCACGTGACACACATCTCATATACTTCCTTAAAAATAGTAATTTAAAAGGGTAATGAACAAAAATTTGTTGCTCAAGAAATAGCAAATGTATGTGTCATCTCTTAAGCTAAGGTATTGTTCATTACTTTTAAAAATTGTTAATTTTTAATGAAATATATGAGCTATTATGTCCGGGACAAAATGGCGGTTTTATCGTGGAACGTATTTTTTGACTCTTATTTATGAATATGAATTTCAAGCCAGGCCCAAAAAGATGCCATGTTAGCTTAATCGGGGTCCGGCGACACTGACGCAAAAAAAGAAAGAATGATAAAAAAAGAAAGGAAGGGAGAGAAAAAAAAGGGGGAGGGGACTCCGAATAAGAGAAAACGTAAAGATTAAGTAAAATTTACTCTTTTGGTATTTACTGCTGTGACACTTAAAATAGTTAATTGTTTTCTAGTAAGCCGTTTTGATTTTTTTCCTCTGCCCCCCCCCTTTTTTCTTTTTTTCCCTTTTATTTTTTTCCTCTTCATTCCTCCTTTTTTTCTTTTCCCCCCTTTTATTTTCTTTTTTTAGGTGGGGAGGGGCCCGGCGACATAACTGACAAGGGGTCTGCCTTGGCTCTCTGCGGCCCTGTTTCTAGCTTCAGGGAAAATTTCCAGATTGTTCTACTTACGGAATCATTTATATATAAAACGGAAAGTATGAATAACCTCATATGTGGAAGAAATTATAGATATGTCTACTTCCTCGAATTATCCATTTCAGAACAGAGTAACAAATCACGCAATTACATGTCGAAGAAATAAGAAAAAATATCTTCATACATAAAGTATCCGGGCGGCATTCTTTCGCTTTGCATTTTGTTCCTCTCGAGCATCGTAAATTTTTGGGCGGGAAAGCAATCTGTCATCTCGTCCTGTTAGATTGGGGGACGTATTTTGCTTGTAATTATGATTCTCCATTCTCCGGTGACATTGGCAGAGGTTGTTGATGTCAGTGCCAGCTGGCCTCTTTCTTGATATTCCTTGAGCTGGGTACACTGGGGATCTCACCTCTATCATTATCATGGGTTTCGGGTTAATATTCTGATATCCTTGATTATTATTCCAGCGACACTTCCTTTTCGCTAAAGAGAATTTATCTGAGCTGTTTGTCCAGTCTCCGTAGTCTCCGCAGAAATCAGAAAGGAGATGCTTTTGATTTTGAAAGCGGAAGGTGCGGCGATGTGAACAATTGCTGTCAAAATACTTGCTGTATGCCATCAAAAGTCTGCAGATGGTTTGGCATGTGTTTGAAGCGTTCTGAACAGTTCTAGCAAAGCGTTTGTCTTTGTAATATTTGCATTGAGTTGGTTGAATTTGAGATCGCAATAATTATGAAGTACGAGTATATTTGCGAAAGAAAATGTTGAAGGAAAAAATAAAATTATGCAAGAAGGGTTCAAATTAGACGAGTGTTTTTTGTAGTAAATAAGGGCATACAATGAACGGTTAATGCTTATTTTTTCTCATAAAATATACACTGAAGTCTCAAATATCCACGGGAAAATTATCCGACTACCAGATTATTCGTGCAGCATGAAAACTGCTGACTGTCTTTCAGCATTCAGGTTTCCGTGCATGCGAGGGTGGAAAAATGATATGAAAAATTATAACAAGCAAGCGAACAGTTGATGTACTCATACTTTATACAGTGAACTTTTAAATATCCGCTGAAAGATGATCAGGCTTCCAGATGATCCATGCCTCATGAGAGCTTTTGACTGTGCTCTAAATATATAATTCCTTAAAATCAATTCAATGATTTTAATTATAACAAGCAAGTGAACAGTTAATACTTTTTTTTCTCACATTTTATACTCTGAACTTGCAAATATTTGTACATACAAGGATTTAAAAAATATATGGATGGTTACAACTAGCAAACGAACTGTTGATACTAATTTTTTCTCGTACTATATACACTGAGCTCTCAAATACCCGCAGGAAGATTATCCGGCTTCCAGATCATCCATGCAGCTTGAAAATTGCATCATGAAATTCTGAATTGTAAATAAATATTATTACCAATAACACTTTGCAATGAAACGATAAACACATTGATAAAAATAGAATACGTACGAAATAGAAATAAATATGTGATATGCACTAATACAAATTTAACTGGTAGTTCAATATTGTTCAGCTATAATGACCATAATTCCATTCTATCGTGTTGTTGATGCAGGGCATTGAAACTTTGAAACTTGTTTTGAAATTATTTACCTCAAAATGCTCGTTGTAATTAAATTAAATTTATAGCTATTTTTCGTACATTTGAAAGTAAACCTTTTTTTGTACAATATTGTTCACAGATTGTCGAAGTGACTTTTCAAAAGTTTTAAAGGACTGGAAACATCCAAGCAGAATTTAAATTTCTGTTGTCTCACTATTCCCCCTCCTCCCTTCATTTCTGATTTTCTTTGTAAAGTCGAACATCTGAATCACCACATGCTATAGCTTGACCATGAAAAGAAAGCGGATGATTTTGAAGCAAAAACATCATTTGTCTCATTTGTAATAGGTTGTTTGTTATTATTTTGGAATAGATAGGATTAGCGAGAACATGCCTCTTACTATTCAGTGCTTTCTGGCAGATTCTACATATTACAAACGTTTCGCTTCAAGGTCATCCGCCTTCTTTTCGTGGTCAAGTTTTACAAGGGTCTTAGCTTAGGCAACCTAGTCTTGAGTTAAAAAAAAACAAACAACAAACAAATGCTGATAATCACACAAGGTCCTTCCAATGATAAAACGAATTGCTATCATTACCTGAATTAATCATTACTTTAATATAGACAACATCGAGAAGAAAAATCAAGGTTTTATTGAAGGGTTGGTCTCAATAGATTTGTTGCAAAAACAGACCTGTATTCAATGTAAGAATGAAGTCTTTCACGGCCGGCGTCAATAATGTTGTTAGATTCCGGGCTGTTGTGCCATGGTCTGTTACTCCAAACATTTTGGCCGCATCTGCGGTGGCAATCTTCAGCGTTAGCATGGTCGAAGCTTCCATGGAAGCGACTTCCTAGCAACTGATGCAGATATCGAAGTCGTGTCACTATTTAGATGGGAAGAGCTAGCTCTTCCTTCGTTTTGGGCCTTGATTGGCTGATGAACGTTCATCCTTGTTTCTGGTTGGGTGAAACTTGAGCTCTCTTTATTCTGGTTGGAGATTGACCTGTAATCATTTTTTTGTTATTAGTTTTCATTATTTTTTAAGGACTCAAATAAAACTGAAATTTTTATAATGAATAATTCTAAGCATATGAAAGTAGACATTTCACCGTGACTGTTCAAAAAAAACTTCAATTTTTTTTCATTTTTAAACCGATAGCTGTATTTTCGATGTTCTGTTTTTTTATTTTGCTGAGAACAAAAATCGAAAAATAAAAAGGATGAAATTATTTACTATCTTTGAATTTTCATTTGTTTAGAGGCATGAAAACCCTTTATAAGAAAAATCTTTCTCTGACGTAATTTAATTACGATTGTTCTGGGAAGCTTTTGATTTATTTTTATTCCACACGCCTAGATTTGTATTGATTTAGCTTTTTCAGGAATATTACAATATTTTTTTTCTACAAGTTTTCTTCAATAGTTGGTTATTTGATTGTGTTCCAGTTACAGATAACTATACTGTGTTTCGAGATTTTATAAAGTATCATGTTTTACTTAATTACATTTTCATCTTATTCGTGTGCTTTCAAATTCGATTCCTTCTCCCATTCTTTATGTTTAGAAATTGAGCCGCTCGACCTTTGACCTTCATTTCCTTTTTGTCTTTTTGATTGTTGTTTTTATCAATTGAAAAACTAGAACAAAATGTATTGAAAAAATTTGGTTTTTAATTTAGATCGGATTTGTAAAGAAACATTTTTGCTTTTGCTTTTAAATGCTACTTGTCATGTGCAATTTAATAGAAAAGTTATCGTGTATTCTGTCAGATAATGAACAAATAATTAATTCATTCCTTTCATTTTTGCAGTAAATTAAATTATAAGAAATACTTTTTTTGGTTGGAAAACTGCTGATGATTTGCTTTCAGATCCAAAGTCATTTTATATGCAATATCCTTTGCAATAAACATTGATATTGTGTAAAAAATATGTAAGTAAATCCATCAATAATTTAAAAAAAATAAATAATTCATACATCAAAGTAAACTAAAATGATAATTGAAAAAAACATAGATATATGAATAACTAAAAAGAAATTACAAATAATCACGTAACAAGCAGTAGAATTCCCGACAAAGAAATTTCTTAGTAAACTCCAAGTAAATTAGGCAAAATAACCTTACTGAAACGAATACCTATTAAACCAAATCATAAAGCTTGTGAAATTATAACTACAATTCAAAGTAACAAAATGGAATACACACACAAGAATACATCAAATAACACAAACAAAAAAACAAAAAAAATCTCGGTATATTTGTTTTCTTCCCCCACTTATTACAAAAATAATTAAAAGTAGATAATAAAAGAATACACCAATAGAAAGTTAGATGCACACAAGAATACACCAATAACCCAATCAAAAAAAAAAATCGGTATATTTGTTTTCCCCCCTCGCATCAGAGAAATACTAAGGAAAAGTGAATTCTAAAAACTACCCAAAACTTGAAAGGGCACGAGATAAATATCAGAAATTAAAGAAAAATAACTTTAATTTATTAATTAAACTAAGGCGTTTAATATAAAACTAGCTCAGTTCATTTTTTTAAAACTTAACTGGGGAGAATCACGCTCTACACACACTCGCTTAGCTTTTCCAAAATATTTTTTTTAATAACACTCGGTGCACGACTTCTGTGTTTTCTTCTTTTAATTATCAGAATTGTCTAATTATGTATGGAAAAACATAATTTGGGTTGAGATAAATGGATCCTTCTTGGGAAAAAAACAATCCACTAAAATTCCAATTAAATTTATGCCCTTTTCTTACCTGTCTTAATATGTGTCGTTGTGAGAGAAAAGATGAAAAAGTGAGTCAATGTAGCAACTCTTACAATAATACTGTTTATGTTACCCGTACATTTTTACACTGACGATATGGTAGAAGTGTGAATTGAGCTGGTTTTGAAATAACGCGGGGATTTCGTCAACGGTTTTCGACCTGATTGAAAAAAGATTCATTCCATATTGTTTAGGGTGTGATAATAACGACAAAGAAATATGAAGTTATGAAAGAAAAACACTTTTGAAAATTCATCGAATGAGCTAATTTTGGTACTAAGTGCCTCAGGTAGTGTACTCAAAGTTTCAACAGTTAAAGGAGTCGAAAAACAAATATTTAAAACAAGGTTCCCCTCATTTACTCATAAAAGCATAAGATATTTCTGTAAGTCATAAAACATCCTATTTTGACAGACGGATATCAGACGTATAAACTTTTAAGCATTTAAGTACGGATGATAGGGTCGCGTCCGTTCATATCGAAGGCGAAGGGAGAGAACAAAAACATCGCTATAGCCGCAATTTCATTATGGACAGTTAAATAATGTACAGTAAGTCGTGAAGAGGAATTGATGCTATTACTTTATAGCCATAGATTTGCTGTATGAGGCTTCGCCATAAACTGGTCCCACTGTTTTTTTTTTTCTAATGGGGCTTTGCGCAGTGGCTACTAATCATTCTCAGACCTAGTGCGATTCCCCGATATTGCATCCAGTTTTTCATGTGCTCCCATTACGACGTGGATGTCAATGGCACATATAATTTTGACACTCCGTTTCCACCAGATGGAGGCATACTGGCTCTCTTCGATGCGAAACTACACTAGAGATTTTATTCAATACTCAAAGAAAAACGAATACCCAAGGGATCATTGATATGCCACATAATCATACGACGCGTGCACTGACGATTTTCTGCCTCTCGAAAATTCACTGACTGCCCTCCTCGGAGGTGCCACTGTATATCTATACACATATGTCCTAGAAAAACTGAATAGAAATTATGTCCAGAACTAACGTGAAAAAGACCATTTCCGCAATATTTAAAAGCAATACAAGGATTTATATATATATATATATATATATATATATATATATATATATATATATATATATATAAAACACATAATTACTATCAAAAACATTTTGAAATAGTTCAGTAATGATTCGAGTTAATTCATTCTTTTAATTAATTCCGGATAAATCATTATAAATTAAAATAAAAAGGAAAATGCTGTTCGCTGTTTCCGACAGGGATAGACTGCCTCTAAAGAATGGAATGCTTCAGAGTAGAATAAAATGAGCTGAAAAGAAATTTCATGTACAGAATGAACGTAAATAGAGAATAAATTAACCCATTTTAATTGAAGAAAAAGACAAATGCCTTTGAAATACCTGATAATTACTTTAAAAAAAAAATTCGTAAGATTTTGAATTTTTTGGGATTCAATAATAAGAACTACACTTTAAGTTAGTTTAAGTTAAGATAATTTTTTTAAATTATGGAAACTCCAGTTTTAAATTTTATTCAATTGTAATACAGTCGAATCTAGATATATCATGCTTTTCAAAGGATACATGGGAAAACACGATAAATGTAGGAAAACATTGAATATGTGTTAATGTCAAAATACGAAGAAATCAAAATGTATATAACACACACTGCAAAAAACTGTGTAACCTTCCTCCGTAAAAGCGGTAGCAGATAGCTGCCTCCATACTGCCGTGCTAAGCACAGATGTGGTATCTGCAGTTGATCTCAAAATGAGAAATCGACGATTAAAGTTTTACAACTCATTTCTTTGATTTATGACTTAATTAAATGCTCAACTTGCGGTAGTTTTTCCGTAAATAACTTATCTAAAAACCGTAAGAGAGTATTTTTGTAAAAATCTTAATTTAAAATTAATAAATGTAGTTACGACAAATTTTCTTTTCAAAACCTTTTTATATACTAAGCTATTTTCACCGTAAGTGACAATTACCAGACTTTTTTTAGGGGTATCTGCAAAGATACGACAAAAATAGCTTAGTAAAACGTGCTCAAGGTATCCTTATATATTATTTCTGTAGCCTGTTTTTGGTTTCTACGCCAAATTTCCCTCAATTCTTGATCGATTTCTTTGATTTACGGCTAATTTTATAGCTTATGGTGTTGGCTACTGACGAAAAATAGACCCAAGGTCTAAAAATTGTTTCTTTTAGCCGAAAAACCTGTTTTAAAGAACCAGAATAAGGTTTTCGGTCAAACTTATAACTTTAATTTGCGCTATGACCGGCAGAGCTGAGTAGCTTGATCGGCAGAGCGTTCTCTTCGTAACCATGAGATTACGTGTTCGGGCCCATGTCCGGACAATCTGCAACAAAAAAATTAGAGAAATATCGCGCATTACATGAACACTGAATTAAATGAATAGCAACTATGAGGGTATAGAATAAATGAGAGGGAAATGCTCCTTGCTGATATGAAAACATTCAGTGATTTTGTGCTAAATTACTTCGAAATTGCACGTGTTTTTTTTTTTTTTTTTGAAGCTTTGGCACTGGAAAGAAAATTAAAGCATAATGTAAGCGAAAATATAAGTAACAGGTTTAAGATTTCAGACTGCAATAGAATTGTTTTTTGTTCAGAAAAAAAATAATAAATCGTATATTGAAATATATATTCTTCTAATGAGTTTTTGACTCTATGTACAAATAAATAAAATACTACCTCAATTTGAAGGGTAAAATATGTATTTTTTCTTCTTTTTGCTAAGAAACAAATAGCTTATCACATTTTTACTACATTCGAAAAGCTACGGTTAAAAAAGAGCATAGTTCAATTTATTTTGTATTTTAACCGTGCTGTTAAATGATGAACTCGTGCTGCCATCTAAGTTATAACGGTTTAAGCAACCTGCGATAACAAATTGTAAAAATTTTCAAAAATAAAAACATTTTTCTTCAATATCTTATCTTATATATTAATCCTCTCTCATTTTAAAACTTATCAGGCTGTCCAATGACGAAAAAAAGACTTACGGTCGAAAATTCAAGTTTTGGAAATCGCCTCTTGCTGTTTCAAAACCTTGATGCTGCCTGTAGTTCTTATGCATTTTTTAAAGCAAAGTTCTAATGCAGTTTTCCATTTTTTACGTCGCTTTCGGCAAAAAAAAAAACATAATAGCCTTTGTGTGTGTTCTGGGAATGCTACTTGGTGTTTCGACTCCTTTATGCAGGCTACAGTTATCATTCGGATAAGTTGATTGTTAGTCGAACTGTGTTCTTTGACTACATCCAGACCACTCAACATAATGTAAGCATAAAAAAGTATTAGATTTACCTAAAGAAATCCTTTTTGTGCAGAAAAACATTTTTATTGTATGCTAAAATGTAGATGTTTCTAATAGCAGTGTTCGACCTTTTGTACAAATGAAAAAATACTACGCCCGATTAAAACTACGAGTTTCACTCAGTAAACCTTTAATTTTTTATTCGCGCGAATACGATATAAAGCATTAAAAGTATTATCAACTTCATTAGCAAGAAATTATTTCCTACTCCTCTGCTTTCTGCTGAAAAAAAAAAAACATTTTGTCTACGTTCGAAAAATTACACTTAAGAACGGACTCAGTTCAACTGGTTTTGGTTTTGAATTTTAAGTGTTCGATTAAAAGAGAAACATGTGAGGGCATTTAAGCCGTAACGGTTAAAGCAACCTTCTATGTGAAATAGTACAATATTCAAAGATAAAAACACTTATTTTCAATCAAATTTATTACTTCTCTAGAATGTTTGTTTCAATCGCTACGTGAGATCTTCGTCATTCTTTAATCAAATTCCATGCTTTGCGAATAATTTTAAATCGTATCATGCTGGTTAATGACAAAACACAGATGCATGATCTTATTATTATTATTTTTTTGGCAAAAAGCTTTTTTGCTGTTTTTTACTACGCATTCCTTCAATGAATAGCTTTCGAAAAGGAAGGCGCAATTGCTAGGTTTGTTGGGGTGTCGGGCTGTTAGTCAGAATGGCGCCAATTCGAATACGTGCCAATAAATATCTCTTTAATGTTTCTTTTTTTCCCGTCAGATGCTGACATGTGCAGGACTGTATTTGCCACAACCTGTTTTTTCGCATGCACAATTATTGCTTTTTCACGAGTCACCACTCAGCCACAATTTTAATGACATTTATGTTTGCATTGAAAATACGTACGATTAAAAGGGGAGCTATGATCAAATTATCACAACGTTGTATTTAACGAGGTTTTGTTACTGATGTCTTTAAATTACATGCCTTCTCTTTTGCGCTTACTTTGTTTTCGGTTCTTCTTCATAATGTTCTTCCTTTGAAATTCTTAAAGAGCGAAATGCCTTATGAAACGATTTGAAGCACAGTGCGGAGTTCCGCACGGGTCGACTAGTCATTAAATAATACTGAAAACATCTGCTTTCTTTGGAGTTAGCTGTTTCGCTTTATTTTGTTAATACAAATCTAACAGAATCTACCTTCTGAAAGATACCATTTTCAAAACTCCGGACAGTTAAAACTGTAATCCATTACAATTTTCTGTTCTATATATTAAAAGAATGTGTTTCTTATAATGTTTTATTTTCTAGATTCATTTTTACCGAGCATGAAGATAATTTTGACAGCAGACGATACTTAAATAAAAATATTACTGGCCGTAGAATGAAATGCGTTTTTGTTTTTTTGCATGAAAGAATTAGATATAAATATTTTACATGCATTTCATTTTTAGAATTTACATTTTAAATAAACATTTGAATAGAAAAAGCTGAATATTTACTTTAACAATTATGCAAAGTTGTATTAATTTTTATTATCAGCTTGTATCAACTATTCAACGGTAAACTAATTCTTATTTCTGTTATATTCTGCTTTACTAAGGTATAAAAGTCGTATCTACAAAAAATACTAAGGAAAAAAGTGGTAACTGCGCAGATACCACTATAAAGGCTTAGTATTTGTCACTTACGTTCAAATTGCCTTAGCAAACTCCGCAAACTGTGCAGTTACGACTTTTTTCCTAAAGCTTTTACCTAAAGGTAAATTAAATTACTAACGACCACCTGGTGACAATAACTCAATTTTGATAAAATGTGCAGATACCACATCTGTGCTTAGCACGGCAGCATAGCAAAGCAGTAACTAAAATTGAAATAATTGGTGTAGCGTTACGCATCGCTCATGACGTTACCACCAGTTTAATCAGTTAAGTTGCTCCATTGCTATGGAGGAAGCTAGTCGCCGGAATAAGGTTTCACAAAGTGCAGAATATTACCACTGATTTAAGGAGTGAGGTTACACAATTTTTTTTACAGTGCACATTTTGCTTTCTTCGTATATTTTTGATAAACCCTGTTGAAAATTATGGAATATTTTAAGCTTAATGTTACTGTAAAATGGCGTGCTTATAGGAGAGAATATATGGAGAAAGTTATTCAGCATACTAATCAGGAAAAGTAAACTCGCAGCGCCGATTGGTTGCTATTTTTTTTAAACCGTAAAATATCAAGTAAAATGTTTTTACAGTAAAAAGAACTGTCGCATAAGCGTTAGTAATTTTTATTGTTAATTTTCGTTTTTTTCTTTAGTATTTTAGTAAATTACTAGGGGACTCCGCCTTCTGCTCGCTTCACTCGCTAACAGCGATCAACTAACATTATTAAAAAATGCAAAAGAGCATTGTTTAAAACAGAGGATGCTGCTTTATTTTAATGAATTGTGTTTTTTTAAATGATGCTTTATATGAGTTTTCTTCTCTTTTGAAAAATAGTCTTACACGATGCGCAATCTTTTTCTCCCTTTTCGTATACTACGACACGTCTTAAGTGGCTAAGTCTCGCAATAGAAGCGGAAGTATGGTAAGATCGCGCTGGCATTAGTACTTACTTTTCCCCATTGCTTATTTAAGATAAATAAAAGCTCATAACGCTAGCACACACACAGGAAATCGGGGGGAGGGGGGGGGGGCGTCATAACACAGTCCTTACATGTATATGCTACAGAACTAGGATTGGTAGTAGACGTTAAAATTAAGACTCTCTGGGAGTTTGGCACACTGTTACATAAACTAACTCATAAATATGGCACATCTTGCTTTGAAATCTATCATGCAATGTACAAAGAATATCCCGGTTTAAAAAAAAATTATTTCATAAACTATTTCATTTAGCACTATAAATGATACATAAAAATGAAGATAAACTGTTGAAGGTTCTTTTCACTCACAAAAGTTCGACGTGTGTGCCTTTTGTAAAGCGACACACATCTAACATAAATTTTGGAGTATTTCACTGTCAAGTTTTCGTAATGCTACACATATGCAATTTTTCAGTTCTTGCAATGTTGTAGGCAATGGTGGTGCATAAACAGTCTTTGACAAAACCCCATAAAAAGTCACATGGGAGGGGGGAGGTGAAACACACCCCAGAGGTCTTCGTTTCAACCTTGTTGCCAATCCTAATACAGTAGTTAGTACACGTGTAAGGACTGTTGTGACCAAAATCAAATCCCCTTCAGATGGAACTTTTGTCTGCGCTAGTGCGGACCGTGCACCTTTAAGTAGTTACGTACATTCAAAAAAACTTGGACGGTTTATTTTTTTATATCATTTATTGTGGTGAGTGTAATAATTTATGAAATACAATTTTTTTAAACCAGGATATTCTTTCATGCTAACTCTGTATTTTAAAAGTATTTAGAACTAGCAGTACCCTCACGGCGATGCCAGTGCTAAGAATTTAAAAGAAGTGCTTTGAGTAGAAAAAATCGACGCCCCCCCCCCTTTCGGATGTGAAATGATCATTTTTCCCAAAAGGCGTACACGCCTTTTCAAAAAACTCATTAAAGTCTCTTCGGATTTTAAAACTTTTTGCCAAAACACATAAAAAGATGAACAGTAGCTTTAAACTTACTTCGTAGCTTCATCGCTTACACGTCAAGCAGCCAAGCTACCGTTACCTTGCCCCTTAGCGAATGAAGCGGTTTTTTATCTGCAAATTAAAATGCATCGCCAGATAAGCAATACTATAATAAAAACGTAAAAAAAAAAAAAAAAAAAAAAAAAAAAACAATTGAATAATACGACAAAACAAATTATTTACTTAGCTAAGTAACTATCTTCCACGATAAGAACAAAAACAATCGTTGAAGAAATAAAGAAAACAAAACCCAATATATACCAAAATCCTACAAAATTAAATTGTGTACCTGAATATCGAAATAAAATGCATTCAAAAATCAGTTAGCTGGTTACAACAATCCGACACTAGCGTAGCTAGCGCCCCCTCGATAAGTTAACTTATCCCGCCATCTATTGGGGATTCACAGAACTAAACTTATCCCGCCATCTATTAGGAATTCATAGAACTAAACATTTAATCAAACATTCAATTTGCAATTACAAATATTTCGGTTAATCTGATGAAAAAAAAAAGCCTATAGCCTTTCTTAATAAATGGGCTATTCAGCACAAAAAGAATTTTTCAATGCGAACCAGTAGCTCCTGAGATTAGCTCATTCAAACAAACAAATAAACTCTGCAGCTTTATATTATTAGTATAGATTTACTTTCTTTGTTAAAGAAAGAATGATTTTTCATGGGTGGTTGCTTAGGATGCGTTTTGATTGCATAATAAAACTTCAGGGTTCTAATATGGGAAAATTACTTCAGCGTTTAAATATTTTAAGCCTGAATTTGTTGCAAAAATAGTATTAAAATATTTTACACACTTGCAATACACTTTTATATTTTATATGAATAATTACTAATGTTGAAGTCCAGTGGTCTGAAAGTCGTGCTTCTGCACCGCAGACCTGAGTTTGATTCCTGGGTTGGCTACAATCGATTCAACCTTTCATCCGTTCAGTGGGTCGAAAAAATGCGTACCAAACGTGCTTGTGAACAAAACTCTGCGGGTTCCGCGTTCGGTTGACCACCAAGGCGAACCGGAACATCTGCCATGCACCCTAGAGCTCTTGTTCACGAAACTTGAGACGGGCATAGTCTTGGCCCCCATGGGCTGTAGCACCACTGAGTTTTCAATTACTAATGTTAACGTAAGAAATAGGATTTAAGAAAATCAAGCCAAAATATATCTTTGACTTCTTTTCAACTGTCCAGTAAGAGTCATACGTTATTTTATCATATTACCGACACTTTAATTTTAAGTTAAATGAATCAGTTGCAGCATTTGTTTCAGAGGATAAAATTTTATTCAAATATAGAATAGAAAAGTATAGAATGTGGTACATAAATTTTTAGAAAACGCAAAATGTTAATTACACAAATTAAAACTTCTTTCTTGTATGTGAAAGCAGTCATTAAAGGAATCGATCAAAATAATAAAATAAGGTTTCATTATTAAGCTATATATATATAAGCAAGTAATTTGAATAGAATGAAGAAAAGTTAGTTTTAATTTAAAGCAATAAACTATCGAATGAATCACGCAGTAAATTAGAGGTAGTATCTGAATAAATGAAAAATGTAAGAAAATAGCTGATAACAAGTTGAGTTTTTTCTCGAAATAAAACTTTTCTTAAAACAGCATTTTATTCCAATTAACTTTGGAAGCCATTAAATTAGTTTTTAATTTAATAAATGTTGAATCGTAATATGTCTTGTCAAGCTCAAGAGTTTGATTGAGCGTGGAAACTAAATAACATTTGCGTCGCTGTTAAAAGTCATTTAAAGAAAAAACTTAAATGTGAAAGTTTTAAGTTAGTAAAATGTATGTCATAGCTCTCATAAGTTGTGTTTTGACTTTAACAATATTTACTTCCTTTTAGCGAGTTCAGTAAAAAAGGGATGTGTTAGAATCGTGGAATTGAGTTGAAATACTTTTGCAAAACTATTACAAAAGTAGCGCAACTGAAAACCAATTACTCTGCCCTATTACCCCTAAAAGAGATGAACATTGCCATAGTCATGACTCAACTCATCAGAGTCATTCTATAATCATACAGGATGGTTACAACTGAAATCCACTTTAAACCTACGAAAAGCTCGTTCTAATGGACGTAGGTTATTGAAATTCGGTATATGCGTTATACAAACGATGGGGAAACGAAATTTAGAATAAGAAATCCCAATTCACCTCCACACGGGTTTTCCTCCACACGCGGGGTGCATGAAGAGAAAACTCTGAAATCAAAAATCTTTTATTTCATCGCAGAACTTGTGCAAAGCTCTTTCAATTTGCTCCAGTCGCATGTTCAAAGCGTGTTACACTCGTAGCAGGGGTTCTCACCATTTTTTAAATTCACGTACCGCTTTTCGTGTATCATTAACTATGCGTGCACCCTTCTCTCCCCCCCCCCAAAGTTTTTAGTTTTATTAAAATCTGCTTTCTTTGTCAAAATTTATTTGTTAAGCTGTTTCAGTTTAATTACATATAGATAATTTTACTAAATATTTTAAAGCCCGTTTTATTACATAATTTTTATTATTCAGACAGAAAACTATAGAAAAAATCTCAGGTAATGATTTGCGGGAGAACTGGAATCCTTTCTTTCTACAAAGTTTATCAATGTCGGACTTCAGCTTCCTCAAATACAGAGTAGTCCATAATGCCGTATACAAACTTGTAGGGAAGGCAGAGAACGTGGTGGTAAGCAAGAATTATATCGGAGCATTTGACCGTGAACGCAGTTCTAACGAGCTATATGTACACGAAGCCAGAAACAGACGGATGCGAAACATGTTACATATTTATTGCATAAAGAAAATTTCACGCAACATTTCTATTTTTAAGCAAGGCTTAAAGTCGTTGTTAAAATTTGCGGCCTACAGCTATATTACATACTTCTCAATGACAACGCAGCAGCCGCCGCAATGGCGAGCTATTTTCCCAAGCTTTCATAAATTGCTGCGTTGAATTGGCGACGTGTGTGTTATAACCTATAGTTCGCGAATTTCAACAACGGCTTCAAACCTTCCTTAAAAACTAAAATGATGTGCGAAATCTGCTTGATGTAATATTTACATTTGTAACCTGTTCGCATTCGTCTGTTTCTCGCTTTGTGTGCATGTAGTTCGTCAACACTGCGTTTCCGGTCATATGTTCCGATAAAATTCCATGCATGCCACCAAGTTCTCTACTTCCCCTCCATGTTTGTACACGGCATTCTAGGACACCCTGTATAGCCGCGAATCAACCTTTTACATTAAGTTTGTTTCTATACTCTTCAGGAGGGCTCTTCAGGTAAAATGAACCAGAAACTCCTTTTTCGCGGAAGTATGTTGTTGTAAATCCCATTCTTTAAAAAGTAATAACTTTAAAGCAACAAAACTTTATGCTTAAGAAATTACGCCCTTCGCTTGTGATCAATTAAGTTAAAACATTCTTTTTATTACCATTTCAAATTATTTTAAATGAAATGTATTGGCTTTCAGGTGCGGGAAAAAATGGTTATTTTTCTTTGGCATGGCCTTAAGAATCAATAGCTCCAATGATTTGGGAAAGACTATAAATTTGATCCCAGGCTTGTATATAATACAGCATCTAATTACAAAAGTTCTACACGGGGATGATTCCTTATTAGGCAACAATGACTGTCACCAAAATCATGTATTTGTTTTATTAGGTCGTAAACTTGCACTGCGGAAACTTATTTGCTGTAGTAAACTACTTGGCCAGCAAAACTGCTAGCAATAAAAAGAAAAGAGCAATCACTTGGACAGTAAAAAGTACCAGTGACGCAAAGCGCTACGGATTATGTTATTTTTCACTGATTTTTGAATTGTTCCGCTGACATTGTTTTGTCGTAACAGAATTGAAGTGTAATTTAGTCACTGCCATACTAAAAATCAATTTTTTTCACAGTGTCGTTTTATTGTGGTTTTCGTAAATGTTTCGTTTGAAACCACTTTAATCACCTTTTTGGGACTCTATAATGACATTCTAAATAAAGATTTTTTATAGCAATTCGTTTGCTTTTGAATGATTTTGCTTAGTTTACCATTAATTTGCCTGTTCGGTCTATTGGACCTTTTACCTTCAACATGTTCGATTTTCTGAAAAAAATATATATGCTATGCATAGTTTAATTCTGAACAATTCGATACCTTTTTTATTAACGTACGCAAAAAACTTTTCGAGTTATCGTACAAAAACGTAAACTATTTTCTTAGAGGCTTCTGTTAACAGTAGTTGTTTGAGACTCTTTTCTCAAAAGTTTGTTTTTCCTTTTTCGCGCTTATCAAAAACTTTTTCCTATATGTTTTCATAAAACTATTCGTGTAGGTTTTTCTGGTCTGTTTTTATTACCTGAACCTAAATTTATTTAATTATTTATTTTTTTTCAAATTTCTAAAATTAATATCGAAATTTAACAAAAATTTCCGAGAAAATTTTTAAAATAAATAAAAAATACAATCAAGTTTCAATTTTAAATAAAATGTGAATTCTTATCCTAAAAATAGACGAGACAAACATTCATAAAAAGATTTATTAAAATATATTACAAGATTTTTAAGACATTATGTGCGCATAACGAAAAACGGACTTCTGAGAAAAAGAAGCTTAAACAGCTGCTGGTAACAAAAATCTCTCCGAACGTAACGTCATTCGTCAACATTTTTGTACGATTACCTCAAAAAAAAAAAAAAAAAAAAAAAATAAATAAAATAAAATAAAAAAAAATAAAAAAAAAAATAAATAAATAAATAAAAATAAATAGCGTATGGAAACAAATGAGGCATGAAATTGTTCAGAATTAAATAATGCAAAACATTTTTTCCCCATAAAATCGAAAAGTTTGAAGTTAAAGGTGCTTCGACCCCTTAAATAAATGCGACTTACGACTTTGGTAAAGTTTGATCGTCTTTTTTAAGGATTAATTAGTACTCAGACATCAATATGATTAACTCCATGGTCTTTATTTTTATAAATATCCGTGCTTACTTTTGTTTACTTTATCTTATTTTTATTTTGCCTTTACGTATATTGAAGAGGAAATTGAAATGAGCGGATGATTTTTTTTTCAAGTGGGATCTAGCTCAGTGTACACAAATTCGCATGAGAAACGATCACATGATCAAGATAGCGGGGCTCATATTTGCGGGGCCTGATTACCCAAAAGGCTCGGGAAGCTTGAGCTTCCCCTCAGAATTTTTAGGGAGCCCAAATATGACTGTAAAACTGCGCTTACAAAATTCCAGTTAGTCAGTTTTTAAAAGATATTGAAAACATTAGAACTTGCTAAACAAAAGTTTGAAAAAATTAAATAATCATAGATATACATTTGATAAAATTGTGCCACAAGTTAGATTTACAAATGTGAGATTTGATTCAACTCTTACAATGTACTTTTGTGAAATTTAATGTCTTTTGAGTTAGGAAAATTTCCCCAAATAAAAAGTGGAGAGGGGGGGGGGGGGCAAAACGAGACCAAGCTTCCCCTAATTTTAGAGGTTAATCGGGCCGTGCATATTTGAATAATTTTGAGCAGCAAACATCTGGTCACTGTTGCATTCTTCGAACATTCTGCAAGGGTTTCGGGGTTTTACCTAGATTAATACAATTTTCGTATATAACCTGCGAGTATGGTCAAATAATAACATGATCCAGTGTTTTGGTATTACATCAAAACAGGGATAGAAAATATTTTCTTTTCTCCGAGGAAAAACACATACGTAATAAATTTTGTTTCATTACCTTTTTATTAAATATGTAGTGAAATGCGTAAACTTCAGAAATTAATTTGTAAATAGTTTACGCGCTTTAGTTGTGTTATTTCCTCTTTCATTTTTTCATGTTACAGTAATAGTATTTTTTTTACAATATTCGGACAGATTTTCATTTTCTTTTCAAAGTTTGATGGCAACAAAAAATGAAGCTATGAAGTACTGTTTTCTTAAAAAAGAAAGTTTTCTTCCACGCATGCTATTTTTTTTTTTTTTTTTTTTGTAAAACATGTTTGGGTTAAACTTAATGTAAACTTCTATGTTGAAATCAGTTGAAAACCAGTTAACCACTTAGTTAGCTGCTCATTTCCTTCAATGTTGTTGTCTCTACGTTCATTCAATTGCAGGTATGACGCAAAAAAAAAAAAAAAAGGTAGTACCTTAACTGTTCAAGATCAGCGCATTTTCGCCTATTTTTACACGCAGCTTATAATTAATTAATGTTATCCATCTTTTTTACCATTTAGACTCCGTTAATAATTTTAAGGATAGACAAAAATGTTTTGAAAAAAAAAAGAGAAATTTGGTCTTGATTAGATTTGTTTTATTGAAATTTACTTTGTCCCGTATGAATCATACTAAGACTTTTTTATGCAGATTTGTGCCAATTTTTATTTTGGAGCATATTTTTACCAACTCTTAGCAGTACTCGTTCTTAGTTTTTAAAAGTTTTTTTGGTGTTTAATCATGTTAGAACCGTTATTGGTGTCCATTAAGTTTAAAATTTATTCATAAATTATTGAATACAAACATTTAAAAAAAAATACATTTTCTTCATGTTATTGATGCATCATAGTTTTAATATCAGCAATGAATAAATAAATATGCTGTATTTTTTTTCCTTTAAAAACATCGTAAACTTTCACATTTTACATCAAAACTTGTGATAGTTAAAAGTTTAAAAGGGAGAGAAATAACAAAAAGTAAACTGCATCAATAACTCGTTTTCAAGGTCAGAAATGCATCACCTAAATTGCTGATTAAGGGGGGGGGAATCCAGTTTTAGAGGGGTCAAAAAATCAATTTTTTTTGTCATAAAATGTTAGTAGAACTATACAAGAATATGTTGCCAAAATTTCAATTCTAAGTTCCGTTTAGTTTCAATGCTATGAGCACTTAAACTGCGATGATTCGAAAATGTTCACAGCAGTTTTTTTTTTATTTTTTTTTATCGCGTTTTTCTCGAAACGACTTTTTTTTCAACTGGTGTGCATTCTAGCACAAAACGTTATAGGACAATCGTTCGGAAAATTTGTGTGAATTTTATTTATTCAATTACACTCCATATGAATCTAATTCTGGGATGATATTATTGTTAAAAATATTTCTTCAATGGAAAAAAAAATGAACAAAAATGGTAGAAAAACGTGAGTTTTGTGATCAAACACCTCAAAAGCATGAAAAGTTCTATTTTTTTAACCAGAACTTGATTAATATTCTGAGGAAATGTGTTGTTAATGATAAAAAAAAATGTAATGGTAACAGATAAAAACTCTGACTTCAGGAATGCACATCAACAAAATCTGATGGCGACCATCCATGGACATCAGCTTCTAACTTCCCATTTCTGGCAGAAATAAGTTGAAAAAAATTAAGAAGTGTACTTTAAAATATGAATAAAATATCCTTCAAGTTTGCACAAATTCTGATTTTTCCTTAGCTGTTGAAAAAAATTCACGAAAAAACTAAAATTTCTGCCTCCTAAACTGGTTTCCCCCCCTTATGAGCTCGAACGTATTGTTCAACCCCAAGTAGACGATAAAGCTAAAATAGCCTGCTGCGAAAGTGAGGTGGCCCCTAGGGTGGTTCAAAAACACTTTTTTTCAGCTAGAGTCCAAGACACCCTCTGTTTTTTTAGACTTACTAATAGCATTATGCTGTAAAAGTTTCAGCTTTTGACTCAAATTTTAAGAGGGTGCGCAATGACCCCTTAAATTAACATTAGCCGTAGCATAGAAAATACCACAAATTTAGAAACATTTAATTTCCCCAAATGTTTTTCTGTAAATAATTATTTAATTGCAATGTATAACCATATTTCTGGTGTATATTATAATATGTATCATTGTTTTTTCAGTTTAATGTATTTTGTAACTAGCCTTCCCATACGTATGAAGTTTGGGAGGGGGGTTGAGCACCCTCTTTCAGTTGAAATAGGAAGCTAAAATTCTTCCAATATATTACTGTCCACAAGTCTAGAAATATTGAGTGGTGTCCTGTTATCTAGGAAAAACCTTTTTTTACATGTGTTTTTGAACCACCATATTGCTCCCTAGTTCCGATCCCGGAATCAGGTACAAAAAGAGACTCAGCGCGGCATCAGGTAATCACGATCGGAATCAGCCAGTTCGTCTCGCTCTCTCTCTCTCTCTCTGTTGCTTAATTAAAGCTGGAAGTGCAAGTCTTAAGGCCGATTCACATGGCGACCGATCCGTCCGTCCGTTCCGATATTTTAGCTGCCAAACTGGTTTTCGGAATCCGTTGCCATGACAGCACGCCGAATTTCTCGGCTCCCGTCACGTTCTGGCGATGCTGGATTTTGACGGCCGTCCGATTCGGGGAGCGAATGTGATAGCCAATCAAAGGAGAGACGCCGTTTTTACTTTTGCGGGAATGTTTCTCGTTTTGTTTACTGCTAGTTTCGTACAAAATTTGAGGTTATTTTTAAAAAGACAGTTGATGTTTTTAAAAATGAGAATGCCTAGAAGTTATATGAGGGTTATTACTCAATTATCTTTATTTTGCGTGGAATGCTTTATTAGATATAATTACGTGAAAATTTTGTTTTGCAATTCGTTTTTTCGTTCAAAAATAATTCAACTGCTCATAGTAACTTGCAAAACCAGCTTCTAACGCTAAACATTGGCCGTGAGACCATTAACGAAACCCATTATTATTATTTTTTTTAATTAGTCAGTATAAGTTCTTGAATTTTTGTTTGAATAGTCATTGTTTCGAAATGTGATGAAGCAAATCACATTTTAACCAAGCAAAAAAAAAAAAAAAAAAAATCATACAAGTTAAATCTTTTATGGTTACGCGTTAAAATTCAGTTTATATTAATCCTGCTATATTATGGCACTTAGTTTCAAAAGTCGTCAGATTCTAATGATATTAAACTGTCTTAAACATTTGCTGGACTTTTCAAAATTTTGAATAAATAGGCTTTGCCACGAATTTATTCATGAATATAATATGTGCTATTTTGCCAGAAATATCCTGACTTTTTCAAAAACTGTCACTTTTTCGGATTTCTGGATAAATATAATAATCGAATTATTTTGTAACTTTTGTCATTTTAAGAGTATGCTTTAGCTCACTTCCCAGTAAAAATTTAGTTACGCAACATGTTTAAGAATCCAACAACAAATTGAAGAAGCCAAAGTGTTTTATCGATTATCCTGAATCGTAAAAAGAGGAAATTTGTACCCAAATTTATCTCAATATAAATATTTTAAGAACACTGTTTGTAAATTTAAGAAATAAATAGTAATTCAAGTGAAAATCCATGTTTAAATATAGAGAAAACTCCTTTATTTAAAGGACAATGTTTATATATTTAAGGACATTTTTTTGCTATTTTTAACAATATTTTTTCAGTTCTTAAGAGCATTTTTAAAGATTTTTTAGGCCATCAAAGTACGGGACCAAATCATATAACGCTCAGTTATTACTAAACGATTGAAATATTAGACCAAATTTTTTTTAAAAAATGTTTTAAGAGACGAAGAGTGCTCTAGCTTGAACTTATATGAAATACTGATGCTGAACAACACCTATTGTAGTAGCATCGAGTCAAAGTTTCAACTGTTGCATGCCTAGATTCCTTTCAGACTAAATAGATTTTTCTTTATGTATAGTTGTCATTAAATTTTTACTTTTTTGCGAAAATTTCAACCAGCAAATTTTTTCAAAATATTTGAACATTTAATATTTCTCTCATATATTCCATTGAAGATCAAGGGGGGGGGGGAGGACTGGAATGTGGTGCAGATGTTTTTTTTATGTACAACTCTCATTCAATTTTTACTTTTTTTTTCTAAAACTTCAACCAACAAGTTTTTCAGAAAAAAAGTATAATAATAATAATAATATTTCTCTCATAAATTCTATTAAATATAAGAGGGTGAGGGAGGTGTGCAGACACGTTTTTGACAGAAATGTTGTAGACAAAAATTTGAAAAATTTTCTGTTACACTACTTGCTTACCCTTATCGTTCGGCCATTTTAATTTCTACTGCCCAAAATTCTTCTGAACGTTCAAAGTGATCCTACTAACCGCTTGCTTGACGTTCGTGACAAACAATAATGTATTTTTAAAAGGCTTATTGCAATCACAGCAGTTGCGCTTATAACTTCTTGTTAAATTTATTTTGGTTAGGAGAGCGACAAAAGAACGGCATTAGATGCGCGCTCTTCATCCCTAGCGGGGGAACACCTTCACGTGGCTATCGGACGGAGCTAGTATGAATGTTGCAATATTTTCACACCCGTCCGTCACATCCGATAAATCGGAACGGGCGGACGGATCGGTCGCCATGTGAATCGGCCTTTAGCCGTAAATCCGGAGTCTAATGTGGACGGTGTTCCTGCGAGGCGGAAGAGGCGGAATGGGCGAACAACTGCGAAGCTTTGAAACTCTTTGGACGTTTTCCGAATTAAGACACGGAAAATTAAATTAGAACTTAACGAGTAAATTCGATTAGTACCAGAGAGGAACTTTAATCAAGCAGGGAAAGTATGTCTGCTTTGCGGGACATTTTAGTGACAAGGTAAATTGATTTGAGCAGCAACCACACATATGCTTGCATTTAAACGAAACAGGGCCGAAATTATAAGCCTCTCGATGTGCATCTGTGTTGAATTTTAGCATTTCCATCGACCGCAGCCTCAATATGAAAAATGAGTGTCACAGTTAGAAGCTCTATTTTTAAGCCGAGTTCAGCATTAGAGAAATGTTATACAGGGTGTTCTGTTTTAACCTGCAAGACCTTTATTTCCGCAACCGTTAGTCCTAGATGTATGTATTTTCAATCGCAAAAATGTTCAAAATCAGATGCAGAGTTAAGACATTGAAAGTTTGAAGCCAAAATAAAAATTAGTCAAAAAATACAAAATTTAATTTATTATACGGGGCCCAGATCCACTAACATATATTTATTATTTCCATTGAAAACTATTACTGGCATTGAAAACTATTGAAACCTATTGAACCCTTATTGAAAACTATTATTGACATTTGTGCGACCAATATTCACCGAGATATGAAAGGCAACGTTTTGTGACTTACACCACTTTTCACTCGCCATCAATAACGCCTTTTGGGGGAAAATATAGCGGTTAACAAGTGTTTAAAATGATATGTGTGCAAAGAGTGTGGTTTTTAAAATTGTTGTAGGTTTTGTAATGGGATTTGCATATCATGGCATAACATTTGCATTTATTTTTGAATAGCAATGAAAAATAAAAAAAATCCTTGTTTTTCTTACTTTGACGACCTGCATTTTTCTGAAAGAGCGATAAGTTCCATTCTCATCTTTTGTATGCTCCCTTAAAACTTTGAAGTGGAATATCTCCTTGAGTTTTTGTCACACAAATGTAAAGTTTTTTGTGTTAGTAATAGTTTTCAGTGTAGATTATTACTCTTAATATTAGTAAGGGGACCTGGGACCCGCATAAAAAGTTAAATTTTGTATTTTTTGACTAATTTTTATTTTAGCATCAAACTTTCAATACCTTGACTCTGCATCTGCTTTTGTACAACTTTGCAATTGGAAGTATACATCTAGGACGATCGGTTGCGGAAATAAAGATCTTGCAGGTTAAAACGGAACACATTGTATATATTGCGCGCTCAAGTATCATCAAAAATAAAGTTTATGATCATGTTCAAATTTTTTTATGTATTTCATTTTTTTTTTCTTTTGCTCGCTCTTTTAATTTCCATTTTTAAGCTTTTATATCGAAATGAATAACCCAGTAATTTAATGTTCCGTTTTATACATTTTTCAAATGGAGGGAGGTCCATTTTCTCGTTTTTTCTTACCCCTAAAAATAATCGTACAGGCATATATCTGTACCTCAGAGACTGAAGGACGTTAGTCACATTATGATAATTTTACAGGAGAGAGGAAAAACTTTTTTCTGGAGCATGCAAAGGATGAGACACGCGTGCTTTTAACCCTGGTAAAAATTGTTAAAGATTATTTTTTTAAGAATTACGTTCATGGGGCTCGATGCAGAATAGGCTTTTATATACAATGCATTAATAAATGAAAAATCACAACTTGTGAACTTATGTCAGTCTGTCTCTGAGGTATAGATAAGTCCCCTAAGTTTTAAATTGCTTCATTGCATTGATAGTTAACTTCTTTAGAGCTAGCATTAAAGGCATGGAGACAACACTTAAAAAGTGCAAGACTAAACTAATTTGTTCTTGCATAGACATTTAAACACCATCCTGCAACAGTTTTTGCCACCAAAGTTTCAGTGCACAACTCAAAATGGTTCAAAGGCTTGTGTCATCTGAAAATAGCCTACTACCTTGAACACTAGAGATATGATCGTGCACACTTCTCCAGGTTTGATAACTAAATTTTGCGACGTTTTTTTCTTTGCCCGTCATAGTAAATTTTAAATATGGCTTGTAATGCCTAATGTCCATGGTAATTGCGCTTTGAGAATTAATTATTCACTGAAATATATGTTTTGTTATCTCTTCCAGCTTATGGCCCAACATAAACTGTTTTGATGAGGAACTTCACCTGCTGTCAATAAAAGCTAAGACCCAAACACTCGTTTTTGCGATCAATTGTTCTCGAGCAATGGAGTTACAGATATACCAGTTTGAACTAAGACTAAGACGTTCATTCCATAGTAATGCTCTTGCTGTCTTTTATGCCACTTTCAATAAGAGTGGTGAGAGGCAGAGGGTCAACTTGGGAGTGGGAGGGGCGCTTACTGTTCACGACACCAAGTTATAGTTAAAAATTAGGTTCATTGGTCCTGAGAAGTTATATTAGAATAAGAACGTCATACAGGCTGCACAACACACAAATTCGAGTAAAACATTTGGTAAGATTTAATTATGCAGACAATCAGAAATTTTTTTTAATATAAACTTTTATCATTATGTTTATTATTCTTCTACGTGCAAATTACAACCATTTTAAACTATAAAATTTGGCCAAAGTAGGGTAGACCGGGGCACGTTTACGAGGATTTTTTTCAATGAATTTTCTAATTTTTATATTTTAATGTAGGAAATTTTAGACATTGCTGTTCTATGAAGCAGTTAATGGAGTCAAAATTGGTATATTTAGTTGTTGCTCAGTTTTGTTTTTAACCATTAAAAAAATATTTTCCAGCCCAAGTCGGTTGCGTAAACTTTCCCCAGACTCGGGGCACGTTTACGCATATTTATTTTGACACCTAAAGTGGTTCTGTTAGTGTTTTGAACATAATGAGTGTTTGAATATAACTATCGTTAAAATAAAGCAAATTTAATACAGACTGAATAGTGTATAACGTTATAGCTGAAGGGGCATGAAAACAACACTAAATGATTGTAAGCTGTAAGATACGAATTTGGAACTTAATTAAAAATGAAATGGTGATTTTCAAAACTAAATAGCCTGAAAATACAAAAAAAGTTTGAAATAGTTCGAAGTGAAAAAACCGTCAGGTACACACTTAAGTAAGACTAGAGTAAGAACGTGCGCAAAGGTGCTCCGACGTCATCGCGTAAACTTGCCCCGTCGCTAAGTTTGGATTTATTCCTAACGTGCAAAAAAAAAAAAAAAAAAAAAAAAAAAACTACAGTTCATACAAATACAATTCTCAAAAAAGGATAAAATTCTGTAAATTTTTATAGATTTTTTCTTTCTTAACGAAGTATTATTTGTTCACAATAAGCTTCAAAACGTTCAACACAAAATTTACTCAGCTTGGTAAAAAACAGATTTTTCTTTCCGCATGCTAGACCGAAGCTCGACTGGAGCTCAAAAACTTGTGAGAATATTCACTATGGAGCAGCATGAATCTGTTATGACTGTTGGCTCTCCAGTTATTATTCGTTTTAAGAAAAGGGCACTGCGTAAACGTGCCCCGGTCTACCTTACTTAAAAATTGCTTGATACGAATTCCAAAGGAAAATATAGCAAAATAAAAGTAAATGTTATAAGTTTGATTAGCACATATTACTTTTATAATAATAGTTTAATAAAATTCAGCAGAAATTTGTCATAATACTCCCCATTTGTGTGTCTTAATCTTAAAATTTTAATCAATGCCCATCGCAACCACCATCTTGGTTCGATGACATCATATAAGACGTTTACCACAAAATAACCTAGTTTTACCGACCAAAAGGAATTTAGAATCTGTCTCACAAATTCATCAGCGAATTTCCCAAGAAGTGTCGTCTGCCCCTCTACGAGATGCAGCATACATTATTCTCTCATTAAATTTCGAAACATGCACTTTATCTGCTTTTCATCATCGTAAATGAGTTTTTAATTTCAGATTAAAAGCGAACTTCACAAATTTCCCCCCTGTATAAATATACAGGTAAAATTTAATGCCAATAAAGAAAATTCAATATAATAAACTAAAGTCTTAATGAAAGGCTGTCAGAGGAAAAGTACTCTTTTTGAAGAAATTATTATTATTTATGAGATAATATTATGAATTCGATGCAAATTCTGCTCTTGATACTTCGATTAAGAAGCTGTCAAAAATCGTTTTTACGTTTCAACTCTTTTGCCTTCAAAGCCGCTGGCTGTTACGTGCATCTATATTCATAATGGATATTATGTCTACTTAATGAACTCGAGATACTTTATTTTCCATTCTGTAAGCGATCCATTTATTGGGTTTGTTTATCGAGTTATTCAGCATAAAAGTAATGAGCATATTTGTTAAGCTAATAAAACAACGCTTTTGAACCGAAATTAAGACTAAGTTTTTGCATAATACTTTGGAAGTAGAAACTCAAAATTATTGTTTGCAGTAAAATCTTAACGTTTTCATGGAGAAAATTTATTTTTCATTGTAAGCTACATATGAAGTAGCAAAGTTAAATTCTAATTTAAGAAAAAGTTTGAGTTCTTCAGCCGAAATTACGAGCTTGTAGTGGCAAATTCGGAAAATATTTCAAAACTGAGTGATATGCTCATTGCGTCCAGTAAGTGTTTGACTAAGGCTCTGTAATTTTTACAACGTGTGCTAACTTCATGAAACTTCTGTAGTTAGTTACTAAGACCTTCCTCCCCTCTTATACAAAGCTTCGAGCCCATCAAACCACATGGCAGCTGTTAAGTAGCAGTTTGCCTGGTAGTACCAAAGTGGTCGGGGTTATAATTTCACAAATAACGAACAACGTGAAGTGATTAATTTTGCTTTAAGCTGGTAAAAGTGCGACAGAAAAATTACAAATGCTGAAATTCCTCCATAGTTGGATTAGTTATGTCTCGTGCTTTGTTTTTCAGTGATACAGCTATCTTGCGAAGGGTAGAGGATCGATTTTCAAAGGTCAAAAGAATCTGACTGTTATGCGCGAAGAATAGTAACGAAAACATTGCTAAAATCAAGGACTACTTCCCCGTTTTTTAAATTAAGCATGGGCTTGAAAAGGGACCATTCCGCGACGATAAAAAACATAATTGTCATTCTCCTGCAATGTGGAATTTTGCAATCCTGAATTTTTAATTTTTGAACTTTTCAGGAAGGTTGCAGTTTGGCAGTTTTTTGAAAGAAAAAATATGTGTCTTGGTAAAACTACAATAGTTCATTAAACATGTACATTTATCTTGCAGATAATGATGCTTTAGTTTGCAAAAAGGACAAAAAGTATCATTACCATCCCATGTTAAAAAATCATGAGAAATTCTAAAAAAATATATTTTAGGGGTTTTAAGGTTTGCAATTCAGTACCAGCAATAGCCTGACAGAAAATAAAGAACAAATATATCATTTTAAGTCTTTTAATAAATTAAAAATAATTTTGAGATCCTTTTTTTTCATAAAAATATACTGAATGCATTATATCATTCATTTTCATTAGTTCAAATTAAGTCTTATAACCTAAAGTAAATGTCTTCGAGAATACTAATAGAACTAACTATTTAAAATACATTTACTAAAAAAAAATCATAGTTAATTGGGAACCGTTGACCATTAAAAATAACAGCAACCCACTGTCCAACAGAGGTGCTTATTATATAAGATAATTGAAAAAAATAAAGTATAAGAAAATTATGCATCTATAATATTAAAGGCAATTCAATGTACTGAATTTGAAGGAAAAAATATTTATAATTAAAAAAACAAAGCGAATAATTTTATTCTATCCTCAGTCTGTCATTACCGTCCAAAACTTTATACTTTGTGATGGATGGTAATGACGTGGATGGTAATGATATTTTATTTTTTTTTACCTGGTATGAGCTAAACTGCAGCTACCATTCTAAAAATTTTGCACATTTCGATCAAAGGTTCATCTAATATAAGCAAATAAAAAACAAAAATACATAATAATGTTTAAAATAGTAATGACAGCAATAAAAATTTTTCTACCCTATTTGGTAGCTACACATCTAAGCAAGACGCATGAAGATTTCCACACAAGTAAATGTGTGCTTTTCAAACAAACTTAAGGTGGCTGCTGCTAAAACTGAATACTGTTTGGATTAATAGTACCAACAAGTTTATGAAAGAGTGTAAAAACTGTTGGATGGTAATGATGGAAAATGTCAGGGACAAATTAAAACTGTTTCAGTAAAATTTCAAAATTGCAATCAAACAAAAAAGAAACTTTGTTTTGAATTTGATTATGTGAGGCAATTATGAAGAAATTTTTTCAAGGCATTTTTTAGTTTTATTTGCAGTATAGATAGATCACAAAAGACAAACTTTGAGTCGAGAGACAGTGGATGGTAATGACTTTTTAGTAAATCTTTTTAGTCTCAACAAAAATAGGTATTGTCTATCGCTTTTAAATCCATGTTATTTTGTTCGGTAGAAGGTGACAAATAGTATTAAAAAATAATTTAAAAATATTTATGAGGTTGCAGCTAACATGGGACGGAAAATTCCACATTTCTAGAGAATGATCCATAAGTGACAATGACAGCGAAATTAAACAGTATTTTAAAAGAGGTATTTTTGAAAGGAATGAAACGGTAAAATGATCGTGACAATATGTGGTAATTTTTCCCTTTTTATAGCAATAGTCTAAAACTTATTGAATTTACGTATGCATTGTAAAATATTATTTTAGTCCTGTGAATTACGCCAATACTCTTTTTAAGACGATACGTGTCAAAATGTCTGCTGAACGCTTTTAGAGATAAAATATATTTAAACGTTCATAGTGGTCATTTCTTATAACACAATTTTTTTTCTGTACTGCAGTTTTGTTTTTAAATTTGAAATCTTTACATTTCGGAAATATCATTCAACTATTTTTCATCAGATCCAGTCAAAACTGTTATACTTATCCCAATTCGTGCTGCTGTTATTGCTGTTTCGAAATCAGAAAATGCAGTACTTTCCTATCTAAGTTTCCTTCTCTAAAAAGTAGGCAAACCAGCTCATTAAATTACTATAATTTTAACTAGTCTTTATTGAGACATAGTGGTATGATGACATAGAAAAACCCCGTTTTTACTGAATATTTTGTTTGAAAGTCTTTAGATGGTGAAAAAGAATGAAACGGGGTTTTTTTGTTTCATAAGAAATCTAAGTTTCTTATTTCACAGTCACTCTCATCAAAATCGCACATTATATACAGTATAACCATACTATATAACAACAGGACCAATACTTGTCTTTTGTTGACATTTGTGGTTTTTTCCAATAAGGGAATTGCATTAAGGACCGTACAAACTAGGTTTAATCTTAGCGGTTACCGTGATTTTCTTTTACCTTGAAGAAAATTGGTTCCATATTTGAGCAACATTAGATTCCACAAGTCTTCATATCTTTTGACCAATTTCATTAAGTACGAAAGGTTCTATTTTCGTTCTTCACATTTTGTCTGCTGTCCTCATATATTCTCTGGGTAGTATTGCAAGGAAAATTCATGTGCAATTGGATCTTTTGTTCCTTTTTTCCTATTTCTGTGAGCAAACAATAAAACCAAGCAGGTGCAAATAATGTCTATGACCGTTCTTTTCGATTTTATTTTTTTGTTACTGCAGTCAGGGTTCCCATGAGAACTGATGAAAAATGTTGTCACATAAAGTCTGTTTCGTCTTTTGGAAGCTTCTTCGATATCTGTTCACTTTTAGTCGTACTACTTCCAAGTAGTTTTCCTTCAAAAGTGTTTTTTGATATGTTACTATTGTGGATATAGTTTTTGTCATAACTTATAAAATATGCGAACTCAATATCAGTGCCAAATACGAAAAATGCTTTTTATCTAATTGTGATGTTTTCTGATTTACTACCAAAAGTGGTACTTATTTGCTTCAGTGACTTGAAAACGAAAGTTTTAAGTAATTTAATTTCGTTAAAAAAAATTATTTTGAGTTGTGGGTGCTCGATTTAAATGGTACACCTAAGTTTTGTAGTAGGGAAATGTGAAGGAAAGTAAATTAGTGGAAATATTTACTCGTTTTTAGCACCACCTATAACACATGTAATCCATTCCAGTCGTGGTGAAGTTATCTCTGAAGATCAAAGCATATGATAGGGGAAGCTGCTGTACCCACGGACGGTTGTACCTACAGACGTTGATTGGGAAATTCTGGGTATCGTCGAGAGAGATCCTGATTGGGGTTCAACGGGTGTGTCACAGCCCTCTCCAATACCCCAGAAAGTTTCAACGCCATCAAACGAATATTTAAGATTCTATCACATTTTATCGGTTTTAGTAGGCTCTAAGAAAAGAAAAAAAAACATGAGCAGTTTCTTTTTTTTTTAGTCCGTCGTGGATTGTATTATTCATTTTTGTTGTTGGTATCATGATTCCCTATATTTTGAAGGTTTCGTTTCTGGTTTTTAGTGTTGTAAAACTGTGGTCCTGTCGACGGGACTGCATTGCAAAACCAAAATTTCATACCTTTGTACCTAAGGACACACAACCATGTGTACCCACGGACAGCAGTTTTTAGTCTCCTTGGGTCACACATGAGTCTTCTTACGATGTGAAGTACCTCAAAATGGTGCCTTATCATCAACGTCCGAAATTTGCTTTCAACAATGATGATGAATTTGAAGCAGGGTTTGAAGATATAGTGTTGAAGTAACCCCCACCTGTTGTAGGATCTACAGACCTTCAATAGCAACTGGTTTCATTCGAAGTCGACTTTTCTACTTCTTTTGTTGGTTTAATCTAAACTGACTTTTTTGTAATGGGTTAATAATAAAAGTCCTAATTATGAAAAATTACTTTAAGACATGTTAAAAAGTTACAAAAACTTAGGATGTTCAATGTCACTGAATTTTTTTCGCCTGAAAGTATGAGTGCTGTTAGCGATGAGCATGAATAGCACTTCCACCAGGATATTTCTGCAATTTAAGCGGGGTATATCACGGACGGTTTACTCGTAATATGCTCTGGATTACTGTTGGAATCTTATTAGAATATTATATCTTATTTAAGTTTGTGTTAGTGCCAATAATAAAGCATCCGCAGTTAAGGCATTTATAGCTACATAAAGTATGAAATTTAGGAAATTTTTTTACAAGCATCATTATTTTTTTTCATCAAAAATCTCTTTCATTCTACTACAACTTTATAAACAATATATATTTTTTTGTGTTTTCTACTAGTTTTAAGCTTTTTAATTGTTTATAAAATGGCAAATGACAAAAAAATTGTACATGTATTGAATAAATGTCATTAAACTGAGATTTTAAAGATTTTGGATTTTTCAAAAATTTGTGGGTGATGGAATATTTTTACTGTCATATTCTTTTTCAGCGACCCCAAAATATAGAAGTCACCACTTACTTAATGAGGAAAAGAAACCTTGTTGACCAGTGTAATATATGCTCTTATTTATTTATTCACTTAATTACTGTCGGATCTCTATAACTCGAAGCTTATAACTCGAATATTCCTTTCACTTGAAGCTTTCAGTGGGTTCCGAACTCTTGAGACTTCCCATAACTCGAATGTTTTAGCCGTTTTCTTGGGACTTAGAGTTATCGAGAGTTGACTGTACTTTCTTATTCTTCCACTATTTTATTCACTCATTTATTTTTTCCCATACATTGCTCAATCAAATCAATCAATTAATTTATTCGCTTAGTGTTTCGTTATCTATTCATTTACTCATTCATTCTTTTATTTGCCCATTCAGTTAATCAAACATACTTTCAATAATCAAGTAAAAAATATTTCATTTTTCGATTGTTCCCATTAAAAAAAGGGAACGTGTGCTAAATTTTTCCCCCATTAAATGAAGGGAAACTTTTTCTATTTTTGTTGAATTTCAAATATCCGGCCAAAAATAAAAATAATGTTTCTATGCAATTTTTGTAAATAAAATGCGTTGTTTATTCTGTATGTACTCTAATTTCTGAAACACATTTCCAAATTGTTTATTTTTAAAAGTTGTTCTAACTATTTCAGTATGTCCTACATTCCCTATCTAATTGAGAAATTATTAATTTAAACATTAGCTTAATAATGTTTTGTTAGTTTGTTAAGCTGTAATGTATTTAATAATAATGTATTAATTACTGAATAAAGAGTATTTGAAGTAGTTGCTTTGAATAAATTTGTCATTTACATAAGAAACTAAACTTTTTCTCTAGATCAGAATGGTAACAAATACCTTCTCAGCTTGGAATGCCAAGAGAGGAGAATACATCTGAGATCCACTATGGCCAAAGCTACAAACCCGAATCAGTGTGATAAAGTTGTGAGTATTTACAGTTAGATTTACATTTAATTAAAAGTATACGAAACTGAAATTTTTATGCAAAACTAAGCAATCGGGATTGGATGAAAAGAACCAAATTGTACTTTTGTACGATTATTTCTAGTTAAGGTCACTTTTGAGTAAATGTACATGAAAACAGTAATATTTAAGCAGACAATGGAAGGATTTAATACGGTAGTGGTCAAAATTATAAGGAAAAAAGAAAAAATCAGCACATCTTCGCAGCTTTTGATCGGAAAGTTAAGCAAATTTCATGACTAGTAACCAATAGCAAATGCAACTTTTTTTAATAGTATTTTTATTGGAAATACAAAGGAATTTCTTGTTCCTAGAAGAAAGTTTGAGTTTAAATATCAGTGTGATATGGACAAAATTATAAGGACAATTACATTTGTGTGTTCTAAAAAGCAAATTTTCCTGTTAGTTCTGCAGTGGAAATATTTCTCAGTAGAAATATTTTTTTTCTTTGCTTTTAATCAGTGAAGGTTCCTTTACAAAGGAAAAACATAGTTCCAAAATATGTGCTTGAGTAGTAAAAAAGACATGATTCTACGGCGGGAAGACATCTCGTTTTAGTACAAAATGGTGTGTCAAATGTTGATGGAATGAGAAAACTTTCTGACATATTTCACTTTGTTTTACACGATACAAACAGTTTCAAAACTAACTGCCGCCCAGGTTTTTTTAAAAAATACGAAACTTTTGTATCACATGGGTTTTGTATCACATTTTGTATCACCGGGAAGGCTAATATGAAATAAGCAGATATTGTTTTAAACGGTTTACTACCAGGTACTCTGAACTTATTTGCTGAAAACGCAGATTATATTTCTTATATTCAAAAATTCGTACTCCAAATTTTTTAAAAGAATTAAGTTTAAATTTCAGTTTACGAGAAATACAAATGTATGGAAAAGTATTGCTTTTGTATTGATACACAAGTCAATGAAATGTCTGTATGCAGAAGGAGCAGATATACTCCACTCTATTGCACAATTTTTCTTCTTCATTTATTTTCCTACTCCAAACATGGCCAAATGTATATTTATGACTGCTTGAGGACACAATTTAACCTTTTCTATCGAGTGTGTATAAAAAAGCAACAAGATGTGACCGGAAAACCTTTCAAAATTGTTACAACATAAAACAAAACTTTTGGTGAATGCTAATAAAGAAAACTTTCATAGTTTTTAAAAATAGTACAGATTTCTTATTTTAGAGCTTTTCATACTCGAATTTACATCAAAATTAATCCAATGCGAGACTACAATTTATGCAATAGTCAAACCGAAAATACTGAAGAAAAAAAATGAATAAAATTATCTCTTCATGGAAAGGTTTATACAGATAACTAGTAGACAATAATTCTTAATCGATAATTTGAAGTTATAGATTAGTTAGAAAGTTGTATTTTGACCACTGAATGAACACTTAAGTACAACTTCCTTTTCAGAAATTTAAAATATCATTAAAAACTATAGAATGTGGTTTATGATAGTAAAAACGTTTTTATGATATTTATTCAATCGACCAATATATTTAAAAAAAACAGGAGAAAATATTATTCTGCTTCTGGTTTTTTTGGAGGAGGGGGGTGGGTGGAGGGAGGGGTAAATTCAAAAAGTGCCCTGATTCAATAAATGAACTTCTGCAACCAGTGGGCAATTCGGAACTGCATAGAAATAAATTACTGTTGCCAAATCTTCAAA
This sequence comes from Uloborus diversus, assembly GCF_026930045.1. Classification (NCBI taxonomy): domain Eukaryota; kingdom Metazoa; phylum Arthropoda; class Arachnida; order Araneae; family Uloboridae; genus Uloborus; species Uloborus diversus. The sequence continues at coordinate 57,804,597 of NC_072740.1, forward strand.
GAAAGCACTGTTAAAACCTTATTTTTCTCACCAAATACTACTCATGCACTAAAATTACCAGATGCTATGCTATGCGTCACAAATCCTGACATATAACTAAATTTTGCAGCATCTAAAATATCTTTCCTCAGCCAGTAGTACAGTGTCTTGACACGCTATCCGCAGTGCTGTAGTAAAAGTAACGGAAGGTATACTGTGAATAAATTTTAAAATAAAAAGTTATACGATAAAACTTTAGAAGAAAGATGATGGGTAACTTAGATTAAAATGTAGGAGGTAGGCATTAAGGATTCTTATTCTTCTGAAAAATCATTTCATATAGCAGATCCAGATGCATATTCGTCTATAAACTACGGTAAACTTATAATGCGTAAGAAAAATAAACGATGAAGATTAAAATAGAATATAGATATACTTGTCTATCAGATGTTGTTGGACGGTTTTTTTTCGTGCAACTATTTTAAAAAACGAATAAAACAAAAATAAAGTATCAAATTCAATAGATATCAGATGGTATTCGCTACTGTTTGAAAGAAACCGGAAGGCACACACACATGCCGTATACTTTCCGATACATCATTAGCTATCCACCTGCATAAAATGTTAGAAATAACGCACGTCTCATACTGTCATGAGATACAGCTGGCATTCTTTCACAGGGAAAAAAAGAAGTATTAAAAAATACGGAATATGAAATATTAAAATGACGCAACACATAATTTGTATACGTAATTACATTACATGTGTGATATTGTAACTCGTTAACGTGAAACTAATTTTGCAATGTGTAAATTTTAATGATTAAAAATTTTAAATACAATTTACATACCATTCAATGAGTGCTTGCCTGTCCGTCCATAATTCTATGGACTTGGCGACAAATGGATGAGATGCAGCCAAAATGAGAATATTTTAGGTAACTCTTCCAACAATTTACTACTTTTAGGCATGATGAATTAAGATTGCACGGGAGAAATGGTAAGTCATCGAACCCGGATCGTCTGATTTAAAAATAGTGGCCCCAATCATGCCATAGTGGACCACGCGGGAGTGGTTTTGTAAAATTGGCAAGACATCGTCATGCGGGCATCATATTTAAAACTCTTTGGTGCCAAATTTGGCAAGAAGTCATCTGACGATCCACTTGTTGACGTATTCCCTGATAGTTGTTTCATCAATTAAATTATATTAAAGTTCATAATTAAATACTTTTCTTGAATAAGATACTCCGGCTATTTTTTTTCCATTTCTAAAGAGGACCATATTTACAGTTAATATCTAATCGCAAAATATATAGTAAAATACCCAGTCGTATTTTTTAAAACATACTCTTGTCAAGAGCTTTCCCTTACAAATCTGCATTCGCATTTTAAACCTTCATTTCGAATAAACCACGATATGGACATGAATCTAGAGCGATATTATTTTATTTAAAAAAAAAATTCATCTTGGAAAGACAGAAAAATCGCTGATGCTTTCCTTCTTTTACCTCAACTTAAACCAGGGCCAGATAGAAATGTTAAATAAATAGTGACTCTTGCGTGAGCAGAATGAGAACGAAAACCAGCTGTGGGGGACATTTTGTTCGCAAATGCCGGTATTATACCGTTTCAGTTTAAAATCGAAAATTGGTTTTTTGAAGGAATAACGTATTTATTTAATGCTCTGAATCCGGGATACATTGCTCAAAAGTAAAAGTTTCGATCCCAAAATACTAAGACTTTTCCACATTTTAAACAAATTATTTTTACTTGGACAGAAAACTTTGAATTTTAGGGATTAAATCAGAAATCCTGTTAAGACGAATTATTTCTTCGGGAGGATTTAATATTTTTCAAACCAAATTTCAACGAGATTGTAAATTTACGATAAAAGGTCCGAGAAACAAAGATTTAGTTATTTTAAGGAACAATACATTACTTCTTGGGGTTAATATTTCTTCAAGAAAAGTTTGATTCATTCATTAGATTTATGCATCAAACTGTGAAATTAAATTCAATACAAGTAAGGTAAGCTTGTAGTAAAACAACCTGAAATTTTATAACTGTTTCGGATTCTAATTGTAATGAAATAAATAATGTTGTATGAAATACAGAGTTTCTATAAATGATTTATTCGTTTTTGAAGTGCTACACAGTGGTCTCACGCTACAGTGCGATTCGACTTACGCAAAATCCCTATAACGCGAAGTGTTCACGAGTACCAAACTTTAGAGCTAAAGTGAACTCCTTTCCCCGCAACATGAAAATTTCCGGAAGGGAGTTGTGGGGCGTAATCGGCTTCGTTACTGGCTACTAAATACGGTAGACATGAGCTACAAACCGATTTGGCTTACACAAAATGGATATAAAGCGAGTTTTTTGCGAGTAACGTATCTCGAGCTAACAAGAACTCCTTGCCCACAACACGAAATTTTTACGTTATTATTTATGAAAATCAGTGAAATAAAATTTCAAATTCATTAAAAAGCAGAATGTATACTTTAATTTTCGAAGCACATCAGAAGGTATACGCCGTATACTCTACAATCCAGCCCTGGTTGTCAAGAAATAACAAAACAATACTCGCCTTTACGCTTATCTGAAACTGTATAATTTATTCTTGATCCGCGACCATGGAATAACGCTCAACCACACTTATTACAGTTAAAGCAATTAAAATTTACAGCTGGGAACATTCTTTTATGAACATATGCCCAGTACTTTTACCATTACAGTGCACTAAAGAGGTATGGTTCATACTTCTTGGTGCTGGAGTTTACAGATTAAGGAGTAAACTCCAAGCTGGCGCCCAGTGAGGGACCTTCTCCGATGCAATGTACCAAGTCCGCAGTCCACTTTCGATTTCCGAACCCAAATGTACGGGGGGGGGGGGGGCGGGCTGCTTCGTGGTCATGAACCCACGATGCACGCTCATTCAACTCACGAGCAAACAGATTAAAGTTATGTATACCGATTAATTATAAAATAAATATTTAAAAAATATATTTATATTAACAAAACTTCACTTATCGCCAATTTAAATATTTTTCTAATTTTTTTTTTCCATTTCAGTTTAAATAAATAATTTGGAAAGTGCTAGGAGCAGTGTAAAAAAAAATCTTTCCAAATATATTACATTCGCAGTAATAAAAAACTGAATGAATAAATAAATAGATAAATACAAAATCTCAAAATTACATATGAAATGCAAGACGATTGGCTGATCTTTTGAACAGAACAATTTTCCTTTTTATATATTTTCTGCTCACAATGGGTAAGCAAACACATTTTTTCATCATTTTTACATTTATGAATGACTTTTTTGGAAGCAACTGCCACACATTTTGCTACAGACGCGAAATTGTTGTTTAGTGCGGTTGTCAGTCAGTCTCAAGGTATTTTTCCCCTTATTCTGTAGTTGACAAAAGCTTGTCGCCAAAGAAGAGTGCCCTCTGGGAGATTTCCAAATCCAAAAACGAATGCGCAAACGCTAAAAAATGACTTTTTCTAAGCGTGCGAAATCCGTTCATTCAGTTTGAAATGACTATATTGTGTAGAGTGTCATTTATTTTCAACGGCTTTATAAGGTAGTTCTTTTATCTTCTACTCTTATATTATCAAAATGTTCACCGTTACTATTATTGCTACCATTATCGATATTAATATTGGTAAAAGAAAATAAGTTCGTCCAGGATAATTAAAAAAAACTAAATGAATAAATAGAGTTTAAGCTCCTTTCGGGGTTGGGAGTTGACCGGAGCATTTAAAAACTGATGCACCAGATTGGTCACTTGAAATTAACTAAACAGGGGAGACCGGGTTTTGTTTATATATATCTTACGTTTTGATTTTCATAATTTTTGTTACTAACGTATTGAAATGAAATTTCTCGCAGTTTTTCTGTCGAATAATGAGTTTAACAGCTTTGTTAACACAATTTTTTTTCTAATAAAAAAAACTTAAGTTTTTTTCAAAGTGTATTAACACTAACTATACCTATTGTGGGCCAGTTTGATGTACAAATAAATAAGCTGTTATGCTGACTTAATTAGCAACAAAATCAAGTTAGAAAGAGTTTTTTTTTACAGAAGGCTTCCAAAAAATGCTTGAAGCTTTAATGCGAGTTAGATGATCAATCTAAATCGGATTTACAATTATATCAACTATAACCATGGCTATCTTCTGAGAAACAGGCTCTTTCAAATGTTTCAAGAGGAACTTCCTTTGGAGTGGTTTTGGCAATTTCTAAGCATTTCTGGGAAAAGGAAAAACACTTAGAAACTTGTGAATTAAATTACACGTATCAACTTGACCTAAGCAAAGCCATTACTTTAGCTCAAAAACGCGGAAAACACAGCTTTTGCTATCAGCAACTAAAATGTAAAATCATGCCTCCTATTCAAGGGACACAGTTTTACTTTGCTTGAATTACTTGCTTATAATCACTTGAAAGAAAACTATAAGAAAATTCTTTCGTGCACAGAAAACGATGATAGGAATAACTCTGAAACGAAAAATTCGTACGCATGTAAAATCAGCAAAAATGGGATGCTTTTTCATAAGAATCCCAGTTATGGGCATACATGCCCTCGAAAATTTAAGCAATTGTACCAATTTTACCCTGTACTAACTATGCCCGGCCTCTCCATTGAAGTTGTTTTTCAGATTAAATACAGGTTAAAGTATGTGCGAAATAATATATATAAAATGTGAAATAAAGGTAAATAAATATTACCGTAGCCGCCATAATTTTGTCTAAAAGCATGCAAACAACAATGCAATGCGTACTAGGCGCCGTATTCTATTTTGTAGGATCAAGTTTCTTACATTTGGCATTTGGGTAATAATATTGACTACGAATAATATTGGTAGTACATGCAGCGATATTTGTTTTTCAATGGAGTTGCACATAGCGTGACTCGAGTAACTAGATGCTTCACCTTACACGAACTCATTTATATTTGAGTTGAAAGAGGAGACAGATTGGCATCACTCCATTGTCCTTATCGCAATGCAAAACAGCTTTTTTCAAGCCGATTGTAACAAATGAAATCGTTTAAAGCTCAACGGAACAGAAGTCAACTTATTAAAGCCAGACTCCTTGTACCTCCAAAACATATGTATGCAGTAATCTGTATATTTGTGGTATAAAACGTTGGTAATTTCTTGTAATTCCTGCTTGGTTTAAAAAAAAAATCTGGCGCTTTGCTTTCCGTGGTAACGTGTCGACATTCTGTGGACTACAGTGGTTGACAGAAGCCGAAACGCAGCTGCTTTTCAAAATGAGTTAAAAACTTCATCAAGAGGGAAAAAAATGCTCCTCACAGAGTATATTTTGCATCTGTTTTTTATTTTTTGTTTTCGTTTGAATTTAATTTAGGATATTAAAAAAATGAGAATGCGGTGACTGAAAGACTGCATTTAGCTTTCTTCTAAGAAGAACAACAACATCAGAGCTAAAACAATCGTTTTGCTTTTCATTCTAAATGGATTTCCTTGAGCTGAGTGATTTTCCGTTATTGTATACTTCACTAAATGTTTTAAGATAATGTTAACTTTTCAACGGATATATGGCCTGTAAAAGTTTCTAGAGGTTAAAAACAAATTTGTTTTGTCCGAATCTGTGTTTTTTTTTTCAGGAACATTCCTCCATCTTCATTATGTTCTGCTGATATAATGAATCCTTCAATACTTGAAGAAAAATTAACCTTTGTTTTCATCAAAGAGTAAAATATTTATTGTACCAAACGTTTCATTATTCTACATCCTTTAAAGTAGTAAAACTGGTGCTATAGGGGAGGGTGACCCAAAGCGGGTAGGTTTTCGAAGAACGCTCGAAAATTGTAGTTTTTGGATTTTATTCTCAACAATTTCGGTTTTATTTTCTAGCAGGGTTCTTGAATTTCAAAGTAAAAAATGTGATTTTTGCATTATTTCAAACCCAATATTTATTTATTATCAAACTTAACAAACATGTGGAAAACCCGCTTTGCCCTACCATTAAGTCTAAAGCGGGTAAACTTAACTAATTGTGGTTTGGTACATTTGCCAATCAAATATGAAGTTTTAAATGATTAAAATAGTTGACTAGTTACCTACCATTATATAAAAAATATAAAACAGTTGTACTTATCCAATTTAAAGTCAGTACATTTTTTTAAAATAAAACATAAAGAAATAACTGAGTAAATTAATAGACTAGTTAATTGTGTGTGCCATCCTAAAAAATAACTTTTTAAAGTGTTACTTGTCCTATTGAAAGAGAAAATCTAAGTCAGCACACGAGTCAAGAAATTTTAAATAAATATATGATTAAATCCTATACCCGCTTTGCCCAAAGGCACGTTTTTTTATTTCAATAATTATAACCTTAAATTAAAAATTAAACGAAAAAAAATACGGAATGACCATCGTAGTTTATAGGTGGATAGTGTCAGAATAAGTTAATATTATTGACAATAGAAAAAATAAGCTGGTCTTCGACTAATCATAAGTTACAAAACTTCATTTTAAAAAAAAAAGTATCATTTTTTTAAATTTTAAGCCTGGTTGTGCCATGCTGCTTCGCTGGAACTGATAATAACTCGGAGGTGTTCGAGTAAACACGACATACGTATTCATCGCCGCTAACACACCATAGGAGAGGGGGGGGGGGGCAAACGACCCGCTTTGAGCCACCCTCCCCTATATATTGGAAGTCCATCAAGTGTAAACTTTTATGCTACTGGGTGAAGCTAAATTCTGTCTTAAAGATCTGTTTTAGTCAATACATATATTTTTTATTTTTCTGTCCACCTGCTTGTCTGCATCGACAAATGTATCTGTAACTATTTGTATCTATCCATAAACATACACACACGTGTGTAATGTATACAATATACATATTATAATGTTATGTATAGTTATCAAATGCACTATTTTATAAGGATACTTCATATTCAATGCAAGTTTAAGACGGAATTACATGCTTCTGAGATGGTCCGACAGGTGGCGCATAAGTTCTTTTGAAATAGTGAAAGCGACGTGAAAGCTCTTTTGGCTACAACAATGGAAAACTTACAGCGTCGCACAGAAATAAGAACACGTGCGAACAAAAATAGTAGAAATGTGTTTCACTATACAAACTTCCCATTAAGCGCAAAAAAGCAGGAAGGGAACGTGACATGAAATAACACTACTACTCTGCTTATATCGCATGGGAGAATTCTCAATTTTTCCTCGCCCTTTAGAGGCAAAGAAAACTGCAAAGGGGGGGGGGGGAAGGGTCCTTTCTCTCTCTCTCCTACATTTATTCATGGATGCCTTTCTAAAGAAACATTTCTCATTTGCTATTTATCCTTTTCAGTCTTTTTGAGTCTTAAACATTGTTAAGCTTGTGAGATTAATATCAGAAAACCACTTTGGGATGCTAATTTAGGATTTTTTTAAACCAAATAAAAAGCAAACGATTACTTTGCAAATAAGTAGGTGAATCTGGGGCAAAGTGAAATAGTTAAGATGGCAGAGCTTTATCAAAATTAACAAATTGGAAATTTGTTTTGAAAACTGCAGTACATAAAGAAAGAACATTGTTTTTTTATAATAAAACTTGCATTGGAATAGTATTTTTGATTTTTGGCAGCAAATTTTCACTTTTTTTATGGGGCAAAGTGAAAAATGAAATATTTTTGTAATGAAATATTTCCTGTTCGATTGTAAAAAAATGTTTTGATCAAATGAATCAGTAAATAAAAGGTTAAATGTATAAATGAAAAGATACTGAAGAAAGTAAAGAATAATTAAATTAATTAAAATATGAGGAGATATAAATGAGTGAGTAAAAAAGTGAATGATGAATAACTAAGTTAATTACTAAATTAAGGTCGGTTAATAAAGTAATTAATTAAGAATATGCAATATATTCAATAAATGGTTGAATAATTAAACGAATTAACTATTTCACTTTGCTCCTTCCACTTCGTCTCGCTTGTACTTGTCTAACTGTACGAAATATTCAAAATACAAATAAAATTAATATTAACTAAATAAATACTGCACCGAATATTAGAAGATCTCAATTAATATTTCAAATGTTAATTGCAAGAACTTTATTATTTAATTGTACCGAAAAAAAAAATTTAGACTTAACACAAAATATTACAATATGAGTATTAATTTTTGAAACTTGCTTGTATTATCATATTCTATTTTCATAGTTTTTTTTTTTTGACTGGAATCGACTACATGTGTTACTACTACATAGTTAAAATATCACTAGATAGATGGCGCTAAAAACAAATTTTTTTTTAACCATTTTACTTTGTTCCACATTCCCCTTTTAGCAGTTTCACTTTCTTTAATGAACCTATTTTTAAATAAAATTCGAAGTCAACGAATTTATTACGAACTTTATTACGAAGCATAACAATGTACTTGAATACTTAATCTAAGTTTCTCATGTGACGGAATGTAATGTGTACACTAAGGTGGTCCATAAAAAAGAACTTTTACGTACCCAAACATTTTGGTTTTGTGTCCTAAAGTAAGACTTCCAAAAAAAGTTTTTACACAGTAAAAGTCAATACGAATTTCTGAATACAGGATGGTTACATTATCCCTTTCGCAAGGACAAGGTCAGCTCATATTCAGCCTAAATAATTATTTGAGACCTTTTATTATCATAAGCTCAGAGCTCAAGCCTTCAACAACTATTGTCATAACAACAAAACTTAAAAGCTCAGTTTATTCGAGTTCAATGTAAACAAATCTTCTGTTTGGTGTATCAGAATTTCTTACATGTATTGTCTATTGGTGCACTGAATAATATTACATAAAAGTTAAATTCTAAATAGTTTTTACAGTACCTATTTGTGGCTAGACAACAACAAGAAGCCATTGAACAATGTATTTGGTTTTCCTGAGAACGTAGCATAAAATTGGCTAAAACACGAGAAAATGCAGCCTTCTACAAAATCATTTCAGTCTATTACTATTGATTAAATAAATGCACTTGTTCGAATTTGAGTTTATGTGATAGATAAACTTGAATTTCCTTTTTATGCGCTCGATTTTGCCAATTGGTTCCTTAATGTTTGAACACTACAGTGTGTTGCCCCTCGCATATGATTACGCCGTCTTTGTTTCTTTTTTAACCTTATGATACCATAAGAAACTTTTGCAAAAGTTCAAGCTCAATTGTCATTTGACGAAATTCGTATAGGCGACATCGTTTATATGTAATTACAGTTTTCTATCAGAAAGTAGCTTTATGTGAAAATGCAAATAAGTTACTTACCTACTTATATTTGATTGTTCACTACTTGTTTTCACCCTATTACTACAAACCCATTTTTGTTTGTACCTGTTAAAAACCGGGGTAAGTATTTACCCCAGGAATGTTTGGCTCTTAAAATCGTTATGAAAGCTATAATCTGACTCGTACTGTACATAATTTTATTCATACATAAGTACATAATTTTTTTTTTTCATGTCGAAGACAATGGTAAAGAACAGATTCAATTTTATCAAATTTTAATAGGTGAAAATGCGGTTTTAGTAGCTAAAAGAGTTGAAAACCTGATAAAAGTGCTGAAAACCCATCTTACCTAGAGTAAATATCTACCCCGGTTTGTAGTTATAGGGCTAATAATCATCCAAGAAATCAAGTCTGCTGAGATGTGATACATGCTATGTTAATAAGTGCAGGTCTTGTTGAAAAGGCGTTACAAGTTATTAGTTTTCACTTATATAAGAATCTAATGTCTCAGTTGTAGACATCATTCAAACACTTTTAGAGCTCTCATCTAAGTTTGGCTAATTGTTTTTGAAAAAAAAAAAAATCACTTAGAGAGGTAATTTAGGTTTCTTTTTTTAAAAATATATATTTAAATCATTTCATCATGTAGCCCCACGAATATCTGTAACGTAATTTAGTTTTTATTATTGCACTTTTACAATCATATAGCTTCAAAGTATTAATTTTTTGAAGCTAAGTAATAAAATATGCATGCGGAACTGAGTCAAATTCTGTTCCGAAAACTTCTAAGGTTTATAAGACTACGAAAAAATTTGTGACAGTGAAAAGTCAGAATTTATTTCATTGGTAATTTTAGAATAAAAGTTATTCCTCTTCAAAATTTACTAAAATAAACTAATCTGAATTTTTTTGCCATTACATACCTACCTCATTTGAAATCCACGACATTATCTCATATTTCGCTCACGCGATCGCGCGTGACTCTATCAAAGCAAGCTCAAATAGGTTTTTTGCGCTTACATGGCTGCCCATCCAATTTCAAAACCGAAGCCGCTCTTTTATACCAAGTTGATTGATAGCTTAAAAATAAACCATTTTACTCATTATCGAAGGATCCCGGCAGGGATTTTAAATTAATGAATTTTTAATCAGAGTTATTTGATTTATCAAGGCAGTTTAAGTAAGTATGAGAGCAACCATGCCACTTTTTGACTGTGAAGGTGCTTCTGTCTGTAAGAAGTTAAAAAATATATATTAAACGAAATTGATGTTTATATACAAACGTCCTTGTTCATGAATTTATTTTATGTAAATTGATTCCACCTGAAAAAAAGCTATATCTTTTGATAATCTTGTAAAAATTTTAAGCATTGAGCATTTTTATCAAACCAATTTTCGTTTTATTTAAGTTTCATTACACTTTATTTTGAGACTTATAACGATTTCATGACATTTCGTTTATTTTATTTATGATAATCACAGTGAGTAAAAAAAAACATTATCTTATTTGTGACACAATGAATATTGGTGGAAAATAATGAAATATGAATGACAGATCAATGTTTCTTTAAAGTGACACCAAAGGCAGTTTAATCATTTTTTATTGATATTTCGGATGAGAAGAGTTATTTATTAAATGTCGAATCTGTTTTCGTAACAATCTCGGAAGATATTGACTTTTAGCAGCTGCTGTCTTCTGCCAGTTTTTAAGCTTTGTAAAAATATTTATGTACGCATTAATTCTTTGCGTCACTTCATGGCTTGTACTAACCATGATGCAGTTGGAGAATCAAAACTTCTTGTACTAGTTTTCGGTGGCTAATATGCAGCGAAATGTTGCCGTATTTATTTTGCAAAATTTATATTAAAAAAATATCTACATATGATTGTCAACTCATTTGTGTACTTTGTTTCTCATGTAAAGATAACGTATATAGTCGAAGCTGCTCATTGGAATATTGGTCAAAAGGATATCCCATTTAATCTAATTAACTTTCAATATGCCAAACAGCTGTAATTAGTTATTTTGATACTGGATATCCCGTTTATTAAAATGCTTTTTCGGAGCAAATTGGCTATTTCGCTAAGCAGACAGGACTGCACATCTTATGTTCGATTTTTCTGCCAGATGTTACAATTAACTGAAAATGAATAAGCTTTACGAAACTAGTAGTTTGAGAGTAAGTAATATAATACTCTGATGCTTATTTTCTTCAAAAATCAGTATAGAATCTAGCTAGCAGAAGATGTAACTTTTCACTTAACCTAACTTAAGAACCTTTCGCGTAACTTCATTCATTAAATGAGCTTTTATGAAAACAAAAATCTCTAAAAGCAACTATCAATGGTAAATTCTGTACCTTAGAGCCAGAAGGACGTAAGTCACATTATGGTACTTTTACACGAGAGAGGAAAACTTTTTCTGGTGCAGGCAAAGGATGGAACTCGCGCTTTTTTTAACCCTGGTAAAAAATTGAATTTTTTTTTTAAAGAATTTTGTTCATCGATGCGGAATAGGCTTATACATACAATGCGCTAATGAGCGAAAAATAGCAATTTTTACTTCAATCTGGCTCTGAGGTACAGAATTGTTCAGTTGAAAATGCAATTTAGATCTGAACATAAACTTTGGTGAAACGTAACTCAGAGTCACATTTAGTTTTGAAACATTTTTTCATGGACGCAAAGTTGCTGATTAGTGTCATTGTACGTCTAAAAATTATAGAGTTTAAGGTTTTCTAGTTAAAAGGTAAATCTTTAGAACCTAAGAATTCAAAAATGTTGTGCTCAAAATTCTGCTTGTCGCTCCAGCATTTTGGAATCAAGCTGGTTTTCATCTTCAAAAAGGAACAGAAGCGGATTGTTACTGATGTTTTTAAGTTGCTCTTTTAGACAAGTTGATTTGTTTTTGTTTATTGGGGATGAAATAAAAGAGTATTGCCGTAGAGAGTTAATGTATTATATATATCTCCTAGTGATTTTCTTGTAGTAGTCAGTGGATTGTATTTGCTTATTGGGAATGACTGGCTGAACTCCTGACGTCAAGATGTCAGATAATTATTTTATTATATATAAACTGAATGACATAGCAGTTTTATTCATTGTTTGGGAATTAATTTTTGCATGCTTTAAGAGCGTGTTTTTGTTCTGCATATAAGTTGAAAAAGGTTGGATAGATAGACTAAGATTGGGGATGTTGTTTCAAAACTTCTGTGCAAAGTCAGTGCTGTATGTTTTGACTGGACATTATTTTGGAGTTAAAAAACAGATGTTTCGTTATGTTGCTGTTTTACTTGGAACTAAATCTAGCTTCAAAGAAGACAGGTTCTAAGGGAACGCTTCATCTGAATTTATTTAAAATGAGAGTTAGTATGGCTCAAGTTGCCATCTCTCTGGAATCAGCTTATGATCGGTTTTTAATTATCAGTAAAAGCTTTAGTTGTTTCATTAAAATTATTTTAAAGGTTATTCTATTGGAGCAGAGGTATAATTGCTAAAATTAAATTCGGACATTTAAAGTATTAAAATTTCGTATAGCGTTCTTGACAATAAAAGCTGAAACCTACTGTACGAAGAATTTTTTAAACGTTTCGTAGCTATATTAATGAAAGAGGCAAAATATGAGCTAAAGACCGACATTGCGAAGAAATTCAGCACATAAGCATTTTTTACTGATTTATCTAACAGATGGTAGGTTAAAAAAATAGAACTCTTTTTCTCAAATGTTATTTGCACAAAGATTCTCGACTCTTATATCAGTATGTAAATATTCAAAACTAATTCATTGAAAATCAATGTCTAAATATGTTTTAAATATTATATCCTTTAATGAGTACTTACAGATTTTTAAATTCATTGTTCACCTTGAATTTTATTTAAAAAAATGGTCTTGCATTTTTACTTTTACCTGCGGTACTCACTTTTACCACAGTATTGTATTTAATTATTTACAAAATAGATTTAAAAATATATTTAATCTGAACATGGTTGTTCAATTTTTAAAAAGCTCAAAATTTCTGCATTTTTTTTTTGGAAATACATTAAGACAGTTCCTTTATTAGAGAACAAATAATACATTTGGCTTCTAACAGAAATATTTGTGTGCAAAGGACAGAAAATATGTAGCATCAGAAATTGCACAGACATCTCTGGACTCGGATTTCTGTAGTTATTGCAAAACTTCCCCTATCCAGTAATACGGAATATATCCATTTTCACTAATAATGCAATCATCCGAATCTTGGAAAGCATTCGGCCATCATGCCTTTCAATTTATCTAACTTTGTAAGAGCAACATTGGTTCTTAGTGTATGGGAGGAAAAATCCCCTGACATAACAAATGCAATGTCGCGATCATGCAATAATTTACTTCTTTAAGGAAGGCTATGATCCGAAATATTCCGTTTCTATAAATCTTGAACCACAGCTGCGGTTTCAGGCAAATCAAGTGAATATTTTTATGCGATGCTTCATTAGTTCCCGCAATACTCGGCGTATATTTGCGCACTGATGCATCATCATTTGTTTCTGTTAGTGTTAGAAAAAAATAGTAAAAAGATAAAATAACTTTCTCTTATAATTATGTTGAAGATCCATATTATGAGCTTCAGCACATTGTTAAAAATTCTCCGGAAATCACGGTAAAATTGACTGGCATCCATTGTTGCCAGTAACTTTTACCGTAAAATCAAATTGTACAGCAACATTTTACGGTAAAAAAACAAAAAAAAAATCAACCGTAAATCTTACAGTACTAAAAGGTACTGTACTATCTAAAATCCTATTTTTCTGCAAAATTTTGCTATAAAAAATGAAAAAAAAAAAAATGTACCGTAAACTTTACAGCAACATTAATGAATTACAGCATATTCTAAAATTTACAGTATTTGTTACGGTAACGTTTTCCTCTTATCTGGGTTTCTGCTGTAATATATATGGTACTTATTACTGAAAATGAACCATAAAATATCTGTATTTTTGATGAAGGGTCATAATGTACTAAGCGAAAGCAAACTTTATATACTAAAAATGAATGTTATGTTACTTAAATATTAACATAGAATAGAATAAATCCGAAATATTGAAATAAATTTTTAATATTGCTAAACATACTGCGAAATATTTTGTAGAGTAATAAAACACCTATAAACACACCTTTTAAATAATTAGTGGACAATCTTACTCAGTTGTTTTTTTAGAAATCTACAATCAACTTAGATTTTTTGCTCTATATGCTGTTATAAAAGCAGTTCTCAACTAATGATGCGTTTCAATTGAATTAATTTTGTCATCTAAGAGCTATTCAACTCATGTGCACTTTCTAGAATTTTCTCGAATTTACAAAACAAATTAGTTTACACTTTTAGGTGTTAAAAATCTTGCTTTATGAATAAACTATTTATTAGACTAAATTTAAACTTTCTACTTACTTATAACTAGTCTTCCCCACAATTTTAAACCATACTTAGAAAGTTATGTAAAATACAATGAATGGATTGTTACTTATACAGATCAGCATTTTTACACAATTATAAATAAGCTCCTAAGCAGAAGCTTGCACCCATTTTATTTATTTATTGTTTGCTGCGCTGAACTACAGATATCATAAAATGTATGTCATAAACTGCTTTGAAACTGAGATTATATTCATTGTAAAAAATACATAATGCTTATTTGATCCAGATATTTAAGTAGATCTGTTAACACGTTAGCCTAAATTATGATGTAGGGTAGACCGGGGTACGTTTACGCCGTGCCCTTTTTTTCAAAACGAATTATAGCTGGAGAGCCAACAGATTGATGCTGCTCCCATGCAAATACCCTCGCAAGTTTTTGAGCATCAGTCGAGCTTTGGTCCAGCATGCAGAAAGAATAATCTGTTTTCTATCTCGTCGAGTAAATTTTACGTTGAACGTTTTGAAGCTTATTGTGAATAAATAATACTTAGTTAAGAAAAAACAAATACATAAAAATTAGCAGAATTTTATTCTTTTTCGAGAATTGTATTTGTATGAAGTGAAATGTTATTATTTTTTTTTGCACTTTAAAAATAAATCCAAACTTGGCGACGGGGCAGGTTTACCGGTTTACGCATTGACGTCGGAGTACTTTTATACGCACGTTCTTACTGTATCTCACTTAAACGTGCCCCTGACACTTTTTTCGCTCCAATTGGTCTTAAACCTCTTTAGTATTTTGCGGCTGTTTAGTTTTGAAATTTACCATTTAATTTTTAATTAAGTTACACATTCGTATCTTATAAATCACAATCATATAGTGCTGCCTTCATGCCCCTTCAGCTTCACCTTTTAAACTATTTAGTCTGTAATGAATTTGCTTTCTTTTAGCGATGGTAAGACATTGGGTTCAAGACACTAACAGAACCACGTTAGGTGTTAAAATAAATATGCGTGCCCCGTGCGGGGCAAGTTTACGCAACTGACTCGGATTCAAAATAATTTTTTTAACGGTTAAAAACACAAGCTGAGCAACAACTGTATATACCAATCTTGACTCTATTAACTGCTTCATAAAACCCCATTGTCTAAAATTTCCTAAGTTAAAATTCATTGAAAAAAATCCGCGTAAACGTGCCCCGGTCTACCGTATAGGGTAACTGTTTTTTTTTTTATCTTTAACGATTTCAACTGAATTCATTAAAGTTTCTGATTAGGAAATTTTAAGCATAATAGTGGTATGATTCTGAAATGACATATCGCATTATATACTGTCAGTCACCGATAACTGCGCGACCCGAAAAGATAGCTCAGTGACTGTCACCAGTAACCGACGTGTTTCATAACTTGTAATGAACTGCTGAAACAAGATTTTTTTTCCCTTTTTTTGTTACTAAAATTTCATTTAGTTTAGTTATTACGAAATTCTTTCCTGCGGTTCCACATTTTAAATGACAAATGTTTCTTGGTAGATTGATCGCTAAGTGTTGTGTCTATTTGATGCGCATGTGTTTGAAGGGATCTGCATTGTAGGTTAAATAAATCTTCAAAGTTTTCATATTTATCGAACTTGACTAGTGCGTAAATAATAAAGATTAAAAAAGCATCTCAAAGAATTTATACAAATTTGCCGATCCTAATTGAAATTAGCCTCCCGTAATTGATAGATGCCAACACAGTCAATTTTCAAATCGTATATTCTGTAAAATATATATTTACCGATGCAAAAAAGTTGATCTTCAAAGCATTTTTATTTCAAACAATCTATACTTCAAAAAGATATTTTTAGCGATCGCAGCTGATAGCTTATTTAATAATGATTTTCAAGTTGATTTTTTGCCTCTCCTTTGTATTTTACTAAATATTTTATTAGGTTAATACCAAAACTGGTTAAACGTGTCAATTATGTACCACTATTGCAATACAGATGAAGCATAAAATAAAATCATTGAAATGGGAGCATTTTGTTTAAAAAGTTAAATTTAATATTTCGTTTTTTTTTTTTAAATTGATAACGACATTTTAGTTTTAATACAAATCATGTGTAAATGCGAATTAAGTTTGGATGCTATGAGCACTAAGGAAAAATAACATAATTCTGTCTCTACGTTCGACTGTATGAAAATCTTCCTTAAATTTCTGCCTAATCTTTTTGACGAAGTATTTAATGGCTTTTCTAAAAATAGAAAAAGTTCAGAGATCTTCTGACGCTTTAATTAGGATAGCGTCATAATTAATTACATTTTAATGTATTTAATATTTAAAGATTAAATTCACGAGTCTACGGGCTACTGATTTTTGTTACATTAGTTTAACTACATTTTTAAATTCCTAATTTTAAAAAAAAGGCAATCCAGTATTTAAATAAGTAATTCAGATCTTACATGTATATCTTACAGACTGATATTTCAGTTTTTATTTTTGCGTTTCATCGTTTTATGGATTCTGAAGTATTTGATTACATTGGTTTAAACTCGACGTTTCTTCCCATTGTAGACGTTTAGCAGCAAATCTAAAAAGGTTGGTCTTTCTAGCAGTAACCCAGGATATAGCTATCAAGATAAGCTAATATATATTTTCTCTGAAACCTCTTTATTGCATGAATTTAAGACTATTTGAAACTAATTACAAATTAAATTTTATTCAACACTATTGAAATTATCTACGTTAATCGATCGGTTATTTAAAAATATTTTTAGCCTTTTTCTTGCCACTTAGCAGGTTAAACATTTGTTCCAAAAAAAGTTTGTTCCACTTTTTTAATTCTACTTTTTAGGTTCTAAAGCTTTTTTCGAGCTAAAAAGCAGATTCTATTATTCCAGTCTTTCCCAGTGGAAATCAGAGTAAAGCCCATTTACCACAAGGGCATAAAATATAGAAAGCATGTGGTGATTATTTTTCCCCGAAGAGGTTGGTGTGGGTTAAATAGACGATTACGACACTGAAACCTTGGTTTTGTGGGAATTTAGTTTTCAAATCATAAGATTTTTGTGGAACATCTTTTTTTTTTTTGCTAGAAGTGCTGTTTTTGCTACTTTTACTTAAATAATATGTTGGGGTTTTATGTTGGGTACTTTCGTTGAGTTATTTCATATCCAACATATTCTTCGAATGCTACAGTAGACGGTGGAAGTGCAGGTCCACAGGCGGTATCATTTAATGAGAAATGTTTATTTTTTTTTAATTGGAAAATAGGATATATCCGTAGAACTAAATTGTAAATAGTTAAGCATTGGTTAAGAAAGTTCATAAGAAATATGTGAAATTAATAAAAAATAAATGAAAAAAACATCTCAATCACATGCTGGAATCCTCACATAGGCTAAAATCGGGAAAACACCCCACGGTAGAAGGCAGTTACGGAGTGGTTATGGTGGCATATGTTGAAAAATAGCGTCGGTGCACCTTGCAGAGATAACTTGCTATTTTTTGACTGTATCATAACCGATTAGCATTGTGTTGGAGGAATTATAGGGTAATTTGTATTTAAGTGATGTTGGTAGGAAATTTTGGGATAGTCCTGAGGATGAATTTTAGAAGAATGAGTTGCGGCTTTAACTTTTGATCTTTGCTTTTCGTTTTTGTAAATAAGTGTAAAAACTTTTGTGTAACCTTATTCCATAAAATCGGTGGCAGCTTATCTGCATCCACTGCTCTGGAGTTACTTAATTGATATAACTGGTGTAAAGTTACAAATCGCTTGTGAAAGGTTACACCATGGTAATGTAACTATAGCGTAACGTCTCACTAATTTTTGCGTAAGGTTACACCAGAAATTTCTGTATGCTTACAAAAGTTAAGCTTTCATCTGACTTTCTTGGAACGATTTATTAAGTTCATGCATTTTTAACAACAAATATTTTTGTTGTTTTAATATACAAACAAGACATTTTTATATACAAATAAAAGGAAACGACCTGAGTGGGGTCAGAACCCAGAACAAATATCTGGCTGGTCGCTGAGCAAGAGATTTTACTTCTCGGCCACCAAGAATGGTTATTGCTTCGCTAATAAGAGTTTATCTGCTCTGCGCCGTTTTTGATCTTGACGCATGCGCTTTCAATTCTATTGAAACCATAATGCTAAGTTCCTCAAACAATTTGAGTTTTTAAAACAATGATGTTACACACTTCGGAATTCGCGTAACGTTACGCCCATTAATACTGGTAACCTTACACATTTTTTTTACAGTGATTAGGGCATAAAATTTTGTGCAGTGCGTCCAGGACAACACTCTGTGAGAGTAACTGTGTATGAAAAATTTGATTTTATGGCTGTTTGTTAGCAAATGAAATCAAGTGTCCTACTTCCTCGGCACCATTATTTCCCTTTAGTTCCCCTTTCTGCTTTTTACCCAAGAGAATCTCGGGTAGATGGAAACGCCCCATTTAATTCCCAGTGAGCTTGACATAGGTAGATAACCACTTTAATTCACATCATAACCGCAATTACTCACAAGGAGTTGAAAAGCTTAAGAAGTTCTGCATTAACAATTCTCAATTTGTAGCCCCTTAGGTCGCACGTGACCCATTGAGTCCTCAAAATGTAATCTAAAATCATTTTAAAAGCAAATTATACGAAAGTTCAAATTCTGCTCTATGTTTATGTAAAATACACACAAAAGTGTACTTGACATCAACATTTAATTTTTCAAAAAATCGTTAGAAAGAATAACTTTGATATTTCCTTTTTCCTCGGATTACAGTAATTATGGGGCAGATGTAAACACCTAACTTGCGCATAAAAAATAGCTGGGAAGGGTAAATAAAGTAAATAAAGGGTTTTTGTAATCTTCCTCTTGACAAGTAAAATTAATTGAAACCAGTTACTTCACATTGGTAGACCTTCTGGAGAGCAAAATATAAGTAACATGCGGAGTTTTTACTATCTCTTCTATACGTTACTAGTCTTCGCTCAAGCAGTTTAGTTTCAAAATTACTGCAAGTGTGGTAATAATTTTTTTTTATTTATCCCATGTTTCCTTTTGCTACATGTGACCCCATAGAAAGACATTAATTTAATATAACTTACAATTTATTCGATATCAAGATCTTCATACAGCATAATGTTGCGAATGTTTAAATATCATATAGAAAGTTTTAATGTCTCAAAGTCTTTCTGACGAGGTTACAGACAACATATTTAGTAGATTCTTTATTGTCAACATAAAAACACATTAAATCACATTTAATAAACTCAAAAACATCAAACGTTCCATATTTGCTTCAATGAAGGGAAGAAAAAGCAATCGTCAATATTGGGATGTGCACCATATGTCGCACAGGATCTTATCATCCACCCGATTCTTCGGTGTCTGATAAGAGGACACCGGAGTCCCAATAAGACCAATCATGATCTTATTTGGCCACAAATCTACTTTTTTAGGGTTATCAGATCACGGGAGAGAATGAAGGAACGCAACGACATTTTTCTTTTTGATTTCGTCAACTACATAAATTCGACTTTCTAGGACAATTATTAACAACTTTTTTTTACACTATTAAGCTACAGTAAACAACGAAAAAACAAAATTTACAGTAAAATAAGAACAGGAAACTTTTACAAGACTCTTGTGCAGTATGTTTCGCTACATTTTTGCCTGTTGAAGACAAACTGCTAGTGGATAACACTTTATCATCAGTTAGTTTTTCTGATGACGATAAAATCCCGCCCTAGCGAATTTTGCTATCCTACATTTAAAAATCTGGCCGCATTGGTCTACTGACCATATTTATCGCACCCACCGTACAAGAAGAACAATTGGTGCTCTGCTTCACCCAACTGAATAATAAAATTTAGAACTTAAATATTTGAAATGTAGGAAACGCCCTTTGCTTCATCATGGCTCAAACAAGTACACAGCTGTTTCTAACTGTAACGATTTTGGTAAGCTGAATAAAGTAAATATGTAAAGTAAGGAAAATTTCACACATTTAACTGAAAAAAATATCTTTTTTTATCTCTTCCTTCTATACCCATTTCCTTGCAAAAAAAAAAAAAAAAAAAAAAAAAAAACCTCAAAAAAAGCCTATTTTTTCCAATATTTGCGTATTGCTAGTCGTATTTTGTGATTAATTTTGTTAATTAGTTAAAAACTCTATAAAGGTATAGGGTCCGGGGGATTGTAAAAATTTAAAGTTTATTATTCTTGTAAAATTTAACTCACGATATTTTTTCTTCTTAATGTGAGAAATAAATGTTTTTGTCACGAAACATTATTTTTACAACTCTTTCAGCTGTCCGTAAAATATTTTTTCTAGACTTTTTTTTTGTAAAGAAATAGTTTGAAATTTTATGTCTGATGTAGTTTATTAATTTGAATCTAAACGAAAAACAGTTTCAATGCACAACAGTACTAGATTCCTTTTTGGATGTAACCCATTAAAACTCAAACTTGATGTTTCGAAATGCAACTATTTCTAATCCTTTCTGTTGTATCCGTTAAAGCAGATATGCACGCTCTATAAACAAACTCTTTTCCGGTAGCAGTGAAACCACGTGGCAATAAGTTCTCAGCGCGAACTATGCTTCCTGATTGATTAGTGAGTGAAAAAAAACAAACCTATCCCGACATTAAAATAGACGAAGGAAGTCATTTATGAAAAGGTCTAAATACCCGGCGGTCTCGTTAACAAAGTGTATCGCTTATCGCACAAAGTCATCCTCACTAGAAAAGTAATAATTACTGGGGACAGGCCCGGGCCATTATATCTTCATTTACTTAGCTTGACACCGAATTTAGATTTCATGATAATCGGGAATTTCCTGGCTCTGAAATAGATTTCAAAGTGCTGAAGCTCTTCGTAATGTCCGTAATAAGGTCTGTAATGACGTTCCAAGTAAAGTTAAACGCGGGTAGAGATTCCATATCGCTAAATGATATCCAGGAAAGGCAAGAGAGGAGGAAAAAACGGAAATGGTTTCAGAAAATGTAGCGTTAAAAGCAAATCGCCGCCAACTATTGCTCTTGTTTTAATAAATTTCCTGTTGGAACACATTACTGAGATGTGAAAAGATAGGAATGTTTCCGTGAAAAGTTTCTCGGCTTTTTCACTGCTCCAAATCGATTTCATGAATTATTTCTGCGTGAAAAATTAAAGTATGAATATAGCGAATTTAGCGGCTATTTAAAGCTCGGGAATATTAGTTTTAAATCTCTCTATTGGTCAGTTGATCATTTCAAAAGGAATTTTTCAATCTCCCCATGGATGTACATTCTACAGAATCTCAATCACATCATTACGACGCTGCTAGGTTAGGTTTGCCCCAAGTACAAATCAGCTTTGGACTACTCGTTACTAGTTGCAACGATGACTTCATGATTTAGGCTTTTCAGCTCGGTTTTATTCGCATCTTTTGTCCTTAATTACCATTGATGCTTGGATGAGTTCTAAGAGCTATTTGTTGTCAGTTTTGTTGTGAAATAGGGTCAGTTAGGGTAAAAGTAAGAACAATTTCAATGTTTCAACTTTAGATCCTTCCAAAGCTTTTGGTTTAATTGCGACATAAAAAACTGTCCATTGTTTTCAAGAATACAAAAACTGGAAACATCTCATTAATTTCCCTATGAGGTTGATGTAGGTAGATAATCGCACTATGCACAATCACAATCAGTTTACATACTTAAAAAGTAACTTAAACTTTATACACCAACTACTCTTAGCCTGTGGCTTGTAGTTTCGCTTGTGACGCACCAAATCATCCAAATGTATTGTCCGTTTTTCAGGAGAAGGCACTTGACTCACCCTCATCACGTGGTATCCGAGATTCTATTTCGCTGTTTAAGGTATATTCGGATCACAGCATTTTGTTGTAAAAGCAGCAGTTTTTAAAATGTAAGAATAACTAAAATAACTTCAGATAAGTGAAGCAAGTGATGTAAAGGACACTAAGACTTTTTTGCACATTAAAATGCACGCCCAAGTTAAGGATGTCTGGTTTTGTCTCCTTTAGAAGCGCGTGGATTGCTTACCGATCACCCCCACGTAAAATGGAACTCTGCGCTCGAGGAGGCTTGGCGAAGTGCCTTCTCGTAAAAAACGGATAATACACTTAAACCTGTTTTTGTACTGTCTTTTTTTGTGCGATTTTTTTTTTGTGGCGGTACATGAAAATTTCAATCAGATTGACACTCAATTGACGAATTTTTTTATAAAGAGAGGGCAAGTTAGTATCTTTAAGTGACGACAGGGGTAATCCAATGGGAGTTCACTGTGGCCTCCCAAAAATTTCCTTATTCGGGAAATTTTTTCTGACTCTTCGGCAAAATTATCATTACTATTCATTTTGATTTCGTTTAGAAAAAGCAATTTCTAGTTATTTCGTAAGTTTATGGGTTGTTTTTGAGGTGAGACTTTTTTTATGCGGTCCCTATCAACCGCATAAAAAAAGTATTTTTTAAATCTGTGTGGCGAAAACAGCTTTTTATAGCAACTCATGAAATTTTGAACGATTTTTTTAATGCGATTTTTTTTATGCTGTCCCTATTCACCACATAAAAACAGGCTTGGGTGTAATCAGAATTCATTTAGCGGAAAAATCATGCAAACAATGTACGCTATATATTTTGTTAAAATAAACACAAACGTGTACTTAAACTAAAATTCAATGTTCAGAAATTAGAGAGAGTAAAAAACTTTCCATTTACCTTAAAGTACAACATTTAAGGGCTAAATGGAAAAACCTAAATTGCGCATGAGGAATAACCACGGCGGTGAAATTCATAAATAAAGTTTTTTGTAACCTTCCATTTGACTAGAAAACCATTTACTCGCATTTAACGCCCTGCTGAAGAGGAAAATGTAAGCTCACTGAACTTTAATTAACAACCTGTAAAGAGTGTCATCTTCAAATAATAATGACGTGTACACAATTATTTTTGAATTATTTTTAAATTCTCTAAGAATGTCTTCTATATGATACCTGATCTTTACTTACCAATAGTATAGTTTCACAACTTACCACATGTATGGTAATAGAGATTGTTTCCATTTAACCCCATGCTTCCTTTTTACCCCACCTGAGTCTATATCTTTATAAAAAGAAAGTCTTAAAGATGAAAAGCTTTAGCCAATTTAACATCGTCTTTAGATAAATATTTTCTCTAATGAACAAATAAAATTGCTCAGACTTATTTTCAATATTAATTACAGTTTTTCTGTAAGGGTAAAATTGATTTATGACTAGTTTATGTATAAGAACAAATGAGGCTATTAGTTAAAAAAAAACAATTTCATACATCACTCGTTAAAAGTTTTTTTTCTTTCGTAATTTGATAGTTTTTTGCCAATACTATTAAGTTGCAAAGGGTCTTTCAATGAATCCCTCTGAATCAGATCGAAAACCGCTGCCTAAAACCAGTTTCATTCCAAAACGAGCTCTATCCAAGATTTTACTAAACGGTCATTGTGAGACCGAAGGGGTCACATCAGCAACATTATTATAATTAATTGCTCAATAAACTTACAACTTGAATTTCAAACGCTAATAAGTGTAATAAAATTTAGATACCACATGAGTTTGATTTGAAATTTTAATTTAAAATGAAAAAAAAAGTGTAAATAACTTTATAATTATGTCAAGTAAAAAGAAATAAATCAAACTGAAGAAAAATTAACTCCTTTGGGAAAATTAAGTGTGCGATTTGGGAAACATTTTTTGTCTCTCCTGTAGGTTTTATGAAAGTGAATTGATATTGTTTCGACATTAAACGCTTCAAATGCAATTTCAATAAATGAAAGTGAAAATACTTGTATTATGCATGTATCATACAAACATTTGCATTAAATAAAATTACTTTTATTCTTTGTAGTATGAATGGAAAGTGAAATTTTTCTTTGAAACATATATGCGCGTTATATGTTGCATAAACCTCATGCTTCGTTTATGACACCATTATTTCATTTTCTAACAATGAAGAGCTATATTTATTCATTTCTATTAGATTCTACGTTTTCCGCAGTTATTATTTTGTGATCTTTTAATGCGTTATTTTCTTTGAAAATATTTGAATCGATGAAACAAAATGTTAATTAACAAATTCAACTAATATTCAGTTTGTATTTCTAAGCACGCCTGAAGATTCATGAATATTGAACACAGATATTTTTCATTATGTCTAGTATAAAGCTGTTTCGAAAATGTCAGAGTTTTCTTTTCACTAACATGAACATTTAAATTTATGTAATTTAATGGTAAAATTTAAATTTATGTAATTCAACGGTAAAATTTAAATTACAAAAGCGTTTGCAAATCTTTGAGCAAAACAAAACTAGCACTGTTTACTGAAAGGAATGCTATTTTCCGCTGTAAAGAAAAATTGAAAACTAATTTAAAACATTTTGACTAACAGATGTAATAGATGAAACATGAAAATTCGACTGGATTTATATTTTGAGTTATTAACTACAATGCATATATTTTCATCATCCAGGAAACTGGAAGAAAACTGAGTTAAAGTTTTTCTCTTTGGATGCAGTATTTTCTTTTTCACTTAGACAAAGGAGGTTCTTTCATTTTTTATTCAACTAGTAATTTTTAGAGAGGGCTTTATTGAGCGTATATGGGGGGGGAAGCAGTTTTTAGGAGATCGAAACACATAATATAGTATGAATTATATAAATAGAACATGGGAGATGGTAAATATTCGTTATTGTTAAATTTTTTTCTTATTTGCCAAGATTTAGAAAATATTACGCTTTTCGTTTCACTACAATAAGTTTATTATTTCTATCTTGATCTTAAAAACAATAACAATAGTGAGTCCTCTTGTAGTATAATAGAGATTATAATAATTATTTAGCCCTCTATACATTTTCGTACAACATTTTAATGATTTTATGATGCATATTAGATAAGATCGAGATGATTTTTTTTTTTTATTTCATGACATTAATCAGATAAAAAGGTTAGAAAGAAGAAAGTGGTAGAAAATAAATCTTATGATTTTACAACGATTTGTAAAAACATGTTTAAAAATGTTTTCAATGTTGTCAATGAATACTGTTTTTAAATGAAGTCAATGTTGTCAATGAATATTGTTTTTAAAATGTAGTCAGTGTTGTCAATGAATGTTGTTTTTGAAATATTGTCAATGAATGTTATTTCTGAAATGTTATCAATTTGGAAATTCAAATTGACAGCATTTCAAAACTATTGTTTTGATTTTATGACATTTATTTGAAGGAGGATGAAAAAAGAGACTATGATCTAGTTATTACTAACATCAGCAAAATCTGATGTAAAAGTATTAATTTTAGAGAATTTTTGGCTGGACGGGGGTTTTTCTTTTGCAAATCCAGTTTACATCGGATTTTTTTCAAACATGCCACAGCGGTTCTTTGATGCTCCGGAGTTCGCATAAGTATTTTAGTCCCAGTGGGGTGTGTGGGAGATGGACCACCTAGAGGAGGTTCGCCAGAAAATCCGTGGAACGGAATTATATTACATCTATTAATAAAAATAATTGAATTTTTGGAATTAAAAAAATCCAATAATGTCTAAATTTGAATTCTGAGTCATGAAATTATTTTTTCTACACATTGACGTGAAATGTTTATGCTATTTTTTGTAAAAATAGAAGTTGAATTCTAATATTTAAAATCCGGCTACCATATGAGCTTCAACTGAAAGTTAACTTTTATATGTGTTTCAGAATAACGGAATCATATTTTCTATTACGCATTCAATTGAAACGTTAGCTATTACCTCAATCTAATTTAAAAAACGTTTTTGCGTTCATGATTACATTAATGCTTTACGGTGAAAAATATTTTCATTTCTTATTAAAGATAGTTTTATCTTCTCAGATATTCTCAGCTGAATAATCCTGAGGAAAATGGAACTGTCTGAGGTACTACTCGTTTTTGACTAATTATCTCTTGGAGGAAAAACTTATCTTCCACTTTTCTTCAGTTACTTTCAATGGTCTGTAAATATCTACTTCCAAAGTACAATCTCAAGAGCTTCTAATCCCCCAAATAATTCCCAGCTAAAAACAAGTCTTCCGTAAAAATCTTAAGAAGCTTAAGAATAATACTTCTGCATGGGGTTAGTAAGAATGTTGCCATAAAACTAGAACAAAATAGAAACTCTTAAAATGGTCATGGATTCCAGATCGATGTAATCGATTACTCTCTCAGCTTTTTACTAGAATAGTGGATATACATGTTTTTCATGATTTGAAAACGGAAACGGTATGATTAAAGGATGACCTGGTAAATTGAATTTATTATGTTAACTGATGATAATTAAAACATGAAATGCGTATAAGCAACACCTCCTTCCTAAAATAGGAGACAGTAAAGTTCCTTATTGTATTTAAAGAAGTTTTGATGTTTTTTTTTTCTTATTTTCTATGTTCATTTACAATTTTTTTTTATTGTAAGAGCAATTATATTTTCATTAAAAAATGCGTTGTTGAAAAAGTACTACCAAGTAAAAGCTGAAAGTAAAACCCGACCACCCTTTATTTTTGAAATTGCATTTTGACCATTTATTATAGTTTCTGAAGTACCTAGTTGATGTGCATTAAAATTCTTATGCTTCGTAAGTTTTTGTCACTATTATTAATCACAGAGTTTATTGCTATGTATTTTTAGTAACTAAACATATTAGGGACATTTCACGGAAAACGGTCATTTTGTATCGCACGAGGCAACTCATATATTTCATTAAAAATAACAATTGAAAAAGGTAATGAAAAAAATGTTGTTGTTTAAAAAACCACAAACGTTTTTGTGATTTCTTTAGAAAAATAAGTAATCATTACCTTTTAACAATGGTACTTTTTAATAAAATATAGGAGCTGTCACGTACGGGACAAATTGGTAACTTTTTCGTGGAATGGTAACATACATATATTTTTTTAACTGTTTCAATTATTATTTCTCAACAAATGAGATATATTTCCTTTACATAGGAATATTTTTTTCAAAACTTGCAATTTGTTTCGTCACAGCTTTGTTAGTAGAGTAAAAATATTAACTACGCTCTATAACAAAAAAATCGACGCCCCAAGAAGGAGTGATTCCATTGAGACGAAAATTGGTGGATATGATGACAATGCCTAGAATAGTAAATGATTAAATTCTCAGAACAATTGAATTATTTATGTCAGAGTTACAGTAACAAATTCAATAAGGTATTGACCCGCCTCTAGCCTGGATGCAAGCTGAAGCACGGTGTGGCAAACACCGATAAAGTTCCCGCAGGGTGTCCTGCGGTATTTCCGGCCAAATTCGTTCCAATTGTCGAACGAGGTTATTAACATTCCTTGCCAGATGCAATTGCCATCCCATCATATCCCAGACATGCTCGATAGGAGAGAGATCTGGCGATCTGGCAGGCCACGGAAGAGTTTGACAAGCTGGCAGACAGTTTATAGCAACACGTGCCGTATGTTATATGGCATTGTCCTGATGAAAACCAGCCGAGGGTACTGCAAGAGGAACAGTAGCAAAACAGGTCTTCGGATGTTGTCAACGTACCACTGTGCAGTAAGTGTACCTCTAATTACGACGAAAGGGGTCCAGTTATCAAAGGAAATGGCACTCGAGACCATAATGCCTTGTTGAGGGCCAGTGTGGCATGCAAAAGTGAAATCAGGATCCCCCCTCTGCCCTGGGTGTCTCCAAACACGTCTTCGATGATCGTCATGACACAGTTGGAAGCGGGATTCTTCGCTAAAGACTATACATCCCCAGTCGGCGCCATTCCAACCTGATCGAGCCATGCACCACTGTAATCTGGCTCGTCAGTGTGTAGGCGTCAGTGACAGGTGGCGTAACGGTCGGCGCTAGCGTAGATTTCGCTGTCCCAACCATCTGTAAATGGTCATGATGGACATTGGTGTTTGGGTTGAACGTCTGATGGTTCATAGAGATGAAGAAAGCGTTGTGACAGCTGATCGACAATCACTCTGTCATCACGATCTGTTGTGACCCTAGGTCGACCGCTACCATCCTGACGCTGAACTCTGCCATTTTCCACCCATCCTTGCCAGCATCTTCGAATCGTCGCATCGCTTCGACTCAAATGACGAGCGATTCTCCGATTTGACCAACCGGCCTCTTTCAATCCAATGATACGATCTCTTTTAAACTCTGACAGTTGCTCGTAATGAGCACGAACCATGCTGCGAGGCATTTTTAAGTTGTTGAAAGGTAATCTGAATCGCAATTAAACCGAAAGTTTAACAACTGTTGAAGAACTACTCTTTATATACATCTGCTAGATGCGCAGTTTCGATGAGCAGGAGATCAAACTATTCATTCATTGGACACCAAATTTTAATAATTTGCATATCTGGTCAAAACACTCATGCATACAAAATTTCAAAGCAATCGGATGATTGCTTCTTTGTGCGTCGATTTTTTTTTGTTACAGAGTGTAATTCATGCAAGAAATTATTAGAGGTTGACTTTAGATGATACACGCGTGACGCATGCAAATAAATTAAATTGTAAGATACAAAAGTATTTTATGAAAATAGAAGTGTTAAGAGTATCTTTGTATCAAATGTAAAGATTAAAAAATGTGCTTACTACTGTATAATCAAAATATTTATATCTATAGAAAAATGTTGGAGAAATTATAAAGACTGATTGTCCCGCGTGTGACGGCAAGATGACCCATTGTCATTTATGTTAACCGATTTACGCCTTATCTATTCTCATGATCGGTTTTGTTGGAGCGTTTTCGTCAGCAAAAAGAACAGTGCTTTTTTAAAAAGTAAGTCGTTCATGGCACCAGTAACAGACAAGGGTCCAGTAAAAGTCAGTCATGAGTTTGGATTAAAATAATGAGAATTTTAGGTTAACTAATGTTGCTGTGGCTCACAAATACGTGCAACCATTTAGTGTTACCAGAGTGAATTTTGTGAGCCAGTTGGTATTTACAAGGCCGTGGTGGGAGGTTATGAACAGCTACCACGAGATCAGCTGGTGTTTCATGTTCATTTGAATTTTATATAAGGATTGAATTCTAAAAATAAAGAATTTTTGCACATTTTGAATAGTAAAGGGGAATTTTGCCCAATACTCATCCTATCTTACAGGGTATCATCAGGTTTTTCGGTGTCTGTTACTATGGGTCGGACTTTTTTTCGAAATTGAGCAAATAAAAATAGAATGAAATAATTTAGAGGATCCAGAAGCTACCAATCGTTAGATGAAATGTTGTTGCATGAGAGAAAAATAGTTTAAAAAGTCTAAATACAATAAAAAACTCAGAAAATTTGAATTAACTGCAACCAGAAAAGAAAACCTGTTTCGGGTGGGAAAATTCGGGATGGACGGGACGGACGGCCGATAAGTGAACAGCCCCTTAGACGTCAAAAACTGATGAAAAACTCAACAGGTTACGTAAATTCGTGAACATCGACAATAGTGACGAAAGAATTGAGCATGCGCAAGGTGTGCGCGAAACTGGTTCCCAAGGTTTTAACCGCCGAGCGAAAACAGTCGCTCACACTGCGTTCGTCTGCACCTCCTATCTGGCCAAGCATGGCATCGCAGAGCTTCCCCCCCCCCCTACAGCCCATACATATCTCATCCGGACTTCATTTTGTTCCGGCTCATCGAAAGGAACCTGAAGGGAATGCGTTGCCAGTCGATAGCGAACATTAAAAAAGTGTAACCAACAATCTAAATGCCCTCTCGGAAGACGCATTTAAAAAATGCGTTGAACAGTGGAAGGACCGCTACCGCCGGTATATCAAAGCCCAATGGAATGTATTTCGAGGAACATTTAGTGCATTGGTGAAAAAATTCAATAACATTTTTGTTCCAGCAAAAGTTCGGTTACTTTTCAATCGCACCCTGTATCTTGCCAATAAATGAAATATTTTGATGAATGAACTCGCAAGAAAATTCAAAAAAATTCGCTGCACAAAAATGAGATTCACTTTTATCTACAAAGTTTTACAGTAGGCTGCTGTTGCTGATAAGTAGATTTTGCAGAGTTCATCGTGTATAGGGCAGCTATAGTCATTAAGAAACTGTGATGGGCGATATTAGGAACATGGATGATATTTAATCCACCTACCTTACATAAATAAAGTTACGTTAAATTTCAAGTACACATTTACACCGAAATTCTAGCTACCGATATGAATAAAGACGTACGCATTATTAAATGCTTTTACATGATAGTATCATGCAAAATATTTCTTCGAGAGTAATGGTGCACTTGTGGGTGAATAAAGACATTTGGTTGTCTTTACATCTTTCTCAGAAGCTAACTTTGAAATGGGGACTCATGATTGATGATCTACTCATGGATTTTAGTTTTGGTGAAGTGTAATCATTCAACCAGTAGTGAACTCTATGTACGATTATTGAAACAAGCTCTTTATTTCATAAGTTATGATTTCAAAAAAAAAATTTAAGTGCAAGAAAGTCAGTTATCTCTAAAATATCTGAACAAACGCAACGATAATAATGCGCGGCAATATTTTGTTTTATTGATTCCAACACCATTTTTTTCTGATTTTAATGTAAAATGTCCTCCTGAGTTGGAATTTGTCCATCGTTTCTCTCAATTACCCACCATTTTCCGGAGATTAAGCCCCCGTCTTTTTTTTCGCTTTTCGATAAGTTCATAGTCATTATTTTTATTTGGAGGAGAAGACAGCATTATATTTGAATCGTTTATTTCAGAAACCACATAAGGGGCAAAATATAGAAATATGTGTTTTTGGTGGTACTGTATGATTTAAAGTAAATACATCTTTTAGTGCAGAAATAATATATGTTCCATATCATCAATGCTTTTTGGTAGGCTTGAAAATAATCCGTTCATTTCAGAAAGAACCCAAGCGCCATCGCTTAGGTTCTTTCTGCGGTAAATTTCATTCGTGATGGTTAGCCTCACCTGTTTTGTAACACGCTGTGAGTGGTTAGTTTTCGTGAGCTTTCGGTGTTATTCTTTTGTTTACTATTACATTATATAGTTATTAAGCCATGTCGGATAGTTCAGATGATGAACCTAACCCAAGCGTAAGCGTGAAGCTGCGCACGAAGAAAAATACAAACGGAACATTATTCGGAATACTAGGCTCAAAGGACTGCAGTACATCTCGTACAAAAGAAAAGAAGTTCCCAACAAAGCCCCGCTGAATGATGTAAACAAATTTTAAAATTTATCAGGTTTTGCACAGTGAGATTTTTGGTTTTAGGTCCCAATCAACAAAAAAAAAAAAAAAAAAGGATAGACAATATAAAAAAGTTGGTGAAATACACTGTTAGATATACCCTTCTATGACACTATCATCCATGGTCAACAACTGACAAAGATTTGCCAGAAACTGAATAAGTGAATAAGACCAGATCCTTTGTATATAGACATTCAACTTGTATTTTTAGATTTAGGCATAGTAAAAACACTCTTTTTCATACTTAAGGGTGTCTTACTTTTGATACTAAAACAGATAAAATTAATGGTTTAACTTAATCTCAATAATAATTTTTAAAAAATCACTTTGGATGCATTCATTTATTGCACAAACCACCTAAGTACAATTTTTTCAAAAACTTATAGCTCAAAAATTTAGAGGAATTTTTTTTAAAAATAAAAAGATTATCCCAATTACATGTTTTTCATTTGGGGAAAAAATACTTGAAGGAGACTACACCAATACTTTTGCTGCAAAACAGTTTTTTCTATTTTCCGAAAGTTGAAAAAAGCGCACTTAGGTGGTTTCTGAAATAAGCGATTCATTTACTGTTAACCTTCTTTTGAAGAGCTAAGCTATTTATATTATTTATTCTGTCTTTTAATCTCAATTTTCAAAGCTTATGAGTAGTGTACATATTTTTGGTTTTGTGAGCAATAAAAATGTATGATGTATTGGAATCGAAATAAAAATACGTATTTGGTAGTCGACTAAAAATCAAAACAGACACTACAAATTATTTGCTCTTAGTTTCTGTGTTTGTTTACAGATTTAAAGAACTGTAGCGAATAGAAGATAAGAATAATCTTTGTAAATAAGATGTCCTCTTTCTTTAATTAGATTTATTTTTCCCGAGCTATAGAAGTCTTACGCGAATTGGTATATCCAATATTAAGATGCATTTCCCCCCCCCCCCCCTTTTCTTTCTCCTAAAAATATTTGTTTTCCAAAAAATAGATTTGTGCAATTTTCTCCAACTAAATTAATTTTTTCTTTATAAAATGTCACGATAAAAGCTTTCCATTTCACATTCAATGTCGTATTAAATAATATCATAATATCGTGCTCAATTTTAACTTTGTTTGCAATAATGTTAAACCAAGCTTTTGTTCTAATCAAGAAGTTAATGATTCTCAAAATAATAAAAGAGACTCTTTAATTTTTCTTAAGAGTTATACATCCTTTCAGTTAGAAGAATTAAGTGTCCAGCTAGTGTATAATATAGAGTATGTGTAGTACAGAATACAGAGTACATAATGACACAATTACTGTGCAATTTCAACTGATACAGTATATGTTACAAATCCTTCAATGTATATACGTATACGTTTCATATGAAAGAGTTTTCCTTTAAAATATGATGCTTGTCCTGCATGTTTTGATCGTGTTCCTATT
Source organism: Uloborus diversus (assembly GCF_026930045.1). Taxonomy (NCBI): domain Eukaryota; kingdom Metazoa; phylum Arthropoda; class Arachnida; order Araneae; family Uloboridae; genus Uloborus; species Uloborus diversus. Next base: position 57,837,837 of record NC_072740.1, read on the forward strand.
TTCCCCAGGCCTGTTCATATGTGCCCCTACAGGGACGCATTTGAACAATTGAGGACGTTTTTTAAAAATACCATAAAGAAAACGTATTTTCTTAAAAAATCTCTCTCTCAAAAAGAAAAAAAAAGACACAAAGAAAAGACTATTAAATCATTGAGTCAGTTTTGCGCTTGGAAATTGATATTAAAAAAAAAAAAAAATCAAAAAACAATGTTTTTATTTGCCTCCCTTTCGGCTATACATTTAAAAAGCTCCAATCATATGTTGTTGTCGTGTGCCAGCTAGGCTGGCAATTTGAGGTGCGCTGCTTCACTTTTTCAACTGTACCGTAATTTGGTGTGAAGTCCGACTTCTACAGTACACACATGCCATAAGGACCCGTTTATAGGGTAGGCAACCATTCACATAATAACAACACATTCACACAAAGAAAGGACAAGGACAGGAGAGAGAAAGTACGTCCATGCCCGAGCCGGGGATTCGAACCCGGACGTTCCTGTCGCAGTCAGATTTCTCTGACTACTAGACAAGGCAGGCGGCGCTCCAATCATATATCCATAGTAAACGGCTTAGTCGTACCACACGACTTTTGGATCCCAGATTTAACGAGAAAGTACTCCGCATAAACTGGAAGTCTGGGACAATTAATTCACGATCTTAAGTTAACAAGCCTGGTTAACGTATTCCATGAGCAATACCGTAAAATATGCTTTTTTTCACAATCACAACTATATAGAGTGCACAGGCGCCCATTCCCCCTCCTTACAGAGGGTGCCCAAATTATTATACTCAAACAAACTGTTCTGTATTTGTATTGTTTTTTTATTGTTGTTACATAGTTTTATTATCTGAACATATTTTACAGTTTATTTAAAAGTTGAAAGCTTATTTTGGAAGCACTTTACTTTTTGTTTTTTAACTGTTTTAAATTTATGTTTATTCATATTTTATATTAACTTTAAAATGTGTTCAAATAATAAAACTATGTAATAACAATGCCGCGTGCCTTGTCTAGTGGTCAGAGAAGTCTGACTGCGACAGAAATGTCCGGGTTCGAATCCCGGCTCGGCCATGGACGTACTTTCTCTCTCTTGTCCTTTCTTTGTGTTAATGTGTTCTTGTGCTGTGAACGGTTGCCTACCCTATAAACGGGTCCTTATAGCATTTGCGTACTGTAGAAGTCGGACTTCACACCAAATTACAGTACAGTTGGAAAAGTGAAGCAGCGCACCCTAAATTGCCATCCTAGCTGGACAACAACAACATGTAATAATAATAAAAAAAACAGAATCTTTTTTTTTGAGTCTAATAAATTAGCCACCCTCTGTAGAGTAATCCTGGTCTCAAAAAGTTTTCTTCACATCGTAAGTACACTTCTACGTGTGCACTTTTCGTAGTTCTAAAACGATTTAGGTTATTTTCAGTGAATATGGCAATAAGTTTTAAAATCCAAAGATTCTGTTAACTTGACCTCCTTTCCCCCCTCCCCATTCGCGGCGTCCCTGGGAGTTTTTCTTTCACAGCCGTCATTTTCAGTTTTCGATAATATCGTCACCTGCGTGCCCTTGTTAATATTGTACTAATAGGAAAAATAATAACTGGATGCGATAAGTATCAAGATAAAACAACAATTATGTAAAAATCCTAAATAGAATTTAAAAAATAAATTATCTCAATCAGTGCACGATTTTATAAACACCCTGCGATTTCAAGAGTAATCAAATGAAAACAAAATGGTAGTAATTGTCAGAACCTTCCGACAAGCTTTTAAATATCAATCAATTAAATAAACCATTTTCCGTTTCTTAAAAAAAATATATTTCTATCACAGAAGCATCAGGAAATATTCGACTCAAAATCTTTATCTACGCCATTTATCATGCTGCAGACATGCTTGGTACTATATTTCAAGATTAGCGATAAAACTTTTGCAACTGTACTCGGTTAAAACCGATATGCTTCACGAGAGCTAATACATTAATGTCTTCCAGCTTCTAAAACGGGAAGAGTTACGAAGTAGCATTTGACGAGCCAAAAAAAACTATAAACTTGTTCAGTTTCCGTCTCACCTGGGAGCTATTCTTATTCCAGCGAAATAAGAAGCAAAAAAATAGTAATGGTCCCTCCCCCACAAAAACTGTTCCCTGTTAGTCAGAAGATAAGAAGAATGTGGAAGTTGAGAATAGGGTGATAAAACATGTCGGAGATTTTTCTTTTACTTGAGCCGTGTCAGTTCAGAGTAATGATGGAATACTTCGAGAAAGAAGGGAAAAAATGGGAAATCAATATAAGACAGGAAACACGCTTTCTTAACCACAAGTATTAATGTAAGGAAACTTGGATCCGACGTGTTCTTGTATTTGATTCTAAGTTCCTTACTCTACTTGTGGACGCTGTAAAAAATAAAACCGCTTGGGATCGTTTATTTTTAGATTTTCGAATGAAGTGTTTGAATGTAATTTGAGAAAAACAATAGTTTCTAGTGATATTAGTGTGGCTCAAATTTGTATTTAATTGCTTTCATAATCACAAGTATTAATGTAAGGAAACGTGTATCCAACGTGATCCTTCCTTACTCTACTTGGAAGCTGTAAAAAATAAAACAGCTTTTTATTTATTTTTTTTAATTTTCAAATGAAGTGTTTCAAAGTAATTTGAGAAGAGCAATAGATAAGTTTCTAGTGATAATATTGTGCCTGAAATTTGTATTTAATTGCTTTTTTAACTGCAAGTATTTATGTTAGGAAACGGGAATCTTATGTGCTCCTGTTTTTGATTCTAAATTCCTCACTCTATTTGGACGCTGTAAAAAATAAAACAGCTTGAGGTCGTTTTGGTAAATTTCCAAATGAAGTATTTGAAAACAATTTGAAAAAAAAAAGCAATAGTTAAGTTTCTAGTGATATTATTGTGGCTTAAATTTGTATTTAAATGCTTTCTTAACCGCAACTACTAACACATAAAGAAACGTGGATCCAACGCGTTCCTGTTTTTAAATATGAATTTCTCACTCTACTTGGACGCTGTTAAGAAGAAAACTGCTTGAGGTTAAATTTTCGAATAAAGTATTTTAAAGCAATTTTGAGAAAAAAAAATAGTTAAGTTTTTAGTGATATTATTGTGGTCAAATTTGTGTTTAGGTTGCAGAATCGTATGCCTCAACTAGTCTTTTAAATTGTTGCACCAGAGAAAAGAATATTCGTAGTAGTGCTTAGCGTAGTGAAACGAGTTGAATCTGTGAAAGAAATGCGAGAAGGCATACTCATTTAAGGAATTAATTTTAAGGTCAATCAGATCAAATTTTTAAAAAAAGTAAAAAAAAAAAAACTCCTGTCCACAAAATTTAATAATGAAATTTAAAATTTAAGGACTTGTTACATGATTCCAAGTGGTACTAAGTACTTGACGTAGCAGAATTTCTTTAAAATTTTTAGTTTTGTTTCATTGAAACTGCTTCTAATAGATGTTTAAACCCTTCTTTGTTTTAAACTATTTTAACAAACAACAGGGCAAAAATTCTGGTGTTTATTTTTTTAACACAGAAAAAAAATCGATTATGTTTGGATTGTGTTGCATAATGTAAATGATTGTCGTTAAAAGTCTTGATTGCTGCATAAAAAAATAATCAAACACTGATATTAAAATTTGTTTAAAAATGCGCACATGAGTATTGAGTTATTGGTTTAGAACTGAATGATGACACACTATCTCTCTCTCTCTCTCTCTCTCTCTCTCTCTCTATATATATATATATATATATATATATATAATGTATATATATATACATATCTAAATATCTATATACATATATATATCTGTCTAAATATATGAAGGGCCACGGGGAAGAATGATCATAGTCCGCCATGCTCAAATTTCCCTCATTACGTTTTTGAGCTTAAAATCTCGAATCGTTTCCAAGTGAGCCTCATTCTTCCCTGGTTAAAACTCACTCACTATGATGATTCTTGCCTGAATAATATTTCTCTTGAATACTGTTTGTAATAACCTGCGTGTTCCCATAGTTTAACCAGAGTTTTTTAGAAAAATGGACTTTGATCGTTCTTCCCCGTAGCCCTTTATATATATATACTATATATATAAAACTGAAGAGTTTGTTTGTTTGATCGCGTTAATCTCAGGAACTACTGGTTCGAATTGAATTTTTTTTTTTTTTTTTTTTGTGTTAAATAGTCCACTTATTGAGGAAGACTATAGGGTATTTAACATTACGTCATGGCTAATAGGAGTGGAGCAGCAATAAATGGAAATTGAATCAATAATAATCATGATACATTTTTTGTTGCATCAATAACTTGACCTGTTGTTGCCCGAATAGCTCAATCGGTACAGCGCTCGTCTAGCAACCCTAGGGTTCAGGTTCGAAGCCGGCTGCAGGTGAGAAGATTTTCATCATTAATACCCGGCTCATTTAAATATTAATTAATTTATAAATCAAGGGTTTTCAATTATTTTTTTATTGATTTTATTTCAATATTCTTATTTAACGGAAAACACCGACGTGGATGAGTATGTGTAATTTTTTACCATATGTATATCATAGCATGATGTACTTAAAATAGTTTTTTAATGCATTGTTGTCTTATTAACGCGGATGAAATCACGGGGCACAGCTAAAAATAACTAAAGGAAAATGTAAATTGTCTCTCAATATTATTACTGACCCTGGCAACGCTGGGTATGTTTGTTAGTATATGCATATACAGTGCGTAGCTAGGGAGGAGCGAAGGGGGCGATCCGCTTCGAGTGGCACTTTTTAGGAGGCGGCAATTTGACGCTTTTGATGTGAAAAATAATTCAGCGTATGTGCCCCAAAATGATTTTAATGGCATAGAAAAACTAGAAGCAAAAAGAAAAAAAAAAGTCTTATGTGTAAGGTTTTGGCAGACTGTGATCAAGAAATTACTCTAGCGCTTGTGTACAAGCCCGAATAAACTTTTTTTTGGAAATTCGGAATTTTATGTTAACACATGTTAACATGACCACACGACACACGATAAAAGACACACGATAGAAGTGGAACTTTTATTTTAACTCTTTTTTTTAATATTCTGAACTGGCACTTCACAAATATGTTTTCTCTCACGCCACGCTCTTGTTTTTCCTGTGCCTGACTTAGGCGTATTCACAACGAAATTATATATTTCAATCAGGGGCGGCAAATAGGGGGGTCAAGAGGGGGCGGTCGCACCCCCAAATTTTTTAAGCAGAATGATAGAAAATGGGTGAATTCAATTTATGTAAATCGAAAATCAATGTTCATTTTAAAAAATCTCGCTGGTTCTCAGTAAATATTTGATGAAACTCGACGCATTCCCAGACTAGAAAAAGTTTTTTTCGTTATTTGGATGATGACTTAAATTCATGAAGTATTTCCCGGCCTTTTCAGAACATAGAAAAGTGATAGAGAACCATGGTTAGTTTCAACTAAAAAAGACATTTCCTCATATAGGCTAAATATTTCATACTTATGTGCCCAGTGTAACGATGGCATGTTCAATATGAGTGGCTCGTGCAAAGTGGTGTGGCTGCATGGTTTTCACAAGAAAATTCCTTGATATTATTCAATAAATTTTACGCTCATTTTTTAAGTGTATATTTATTTGATGAGTGTTTATCTTTTTCTTCTGCTAGAAACACGTTTCAGCTGCTCAATGCATTATATGCTTTCATAGAAACTTCTTAAAAATGCATATGATTATTGAATTAAAAAAAAAAAAACATATCAACAAATATCTTTTATGACGCTCTATAAGTATACAATCTCGGAGTGACAGAAGATGTTCTTCACATGTTAAAACCATAAAATTATTTCTCTATAACTTCAAAGCAGTGATTTGACGATTGGAAGATTTATTGAAAAACGATTCTTTCAATGGTGAAAAAGCTCATGCCCTTTACCATGTATGACTTTGTTTGAATTTTTATTCAATTTGTTTGTATTGAGGAAAGTTTTTGAAAAATGCTTTACTCTATCAAAACATCTTCAATCCACTACCCTTAATTTTCAGACTATTCAAACCAGTTCCATCTACAATTGATCTGTGCAGCATACTACCATAGTTCAATCTACAATTGAAACTGAAACTAGATTTTATATAGATGCATATTTCAATCAATCGTGAAACCTTTCAAAAAATTCTTCCCCCGAGCCAATTTTAAAAAGGTGCGAAAGAAAAAAAAAAGTGACGAAAACCCACACAGACGATGTAAAGTCAAACATTGTTTTCTTAATATTTTGTATGAAGTAATCAATTCAGTTTCGAATGAAATTAACACAAGATTTGATGATATATTTTTTCTGTATGGTTGGCTCTATATTATCTGGATTGGATGTTGAAAACAAAAAATAAAATGTTTCAATTTTGAGTAAAATTTTTATAGCACGAGGCAAGAAAAATTACAAGCAATATACCGACAGACCGGTTATCACATCCAGAGACTGCAGTTTCGTCCTTGTTATGGACTCATCAGTCTGGAATAGTGAATAACAGAGCTGGATGCAGAGGACATCTCATTGAAGCTGAGAGCGCCTATGAGACTAGATTATTCAATGATGTAAAATTAAGCCCTTCACAATTTTTGAAGTTGCCTGGGTGATTTTGAAGAGCAAGATATAAAAAGTGTTTTCATACATAACTTTGTTACTTCAATTATTTTTTTAACTTTTCCTATCAGCTCAGCTAGTAGAGAAAGATTTCTTTGTCTCAGGAGGTTAGAGAATTATTTTCGAAACGCAATGGGCAAAAAAATTTTCTATTTAGTTGTATTGGTAAAACAGCACGACACTGGGCACTGACAGATTAGTAACACGATTTCCTGCTCTTCCAAATTCCAAAAATCATGCATTAAAACTTTTCCAAGAGGTATAAAAACTTTAGTATCGAGATGTTTTGTGCGATAACGTATTAGAAAATGAATCAAAATTTTAATTGTTTCCAAACACAAATTTTTATTCATAGTAAACCGATTTTATGACCACTCCCTGTTAGATAATATGTGTTTTGTACCACAATGTAGTAATACATATTTAAGAAACTCGACCCCCCAAATGAAATGCTGAAATGTCGCCCCTGATTTCAATGAAGAAAATTGATTATAAACAGCGAGAAAAATAAGCAGTACTCGAAATCCGCTTTTTAATTGTTGCTAAAAGTGATGAAAAATACTAGCAAATATAAAGTTAATTTTGTTAATAATTGTAAACAAACTAATTTCAATTCTGAGCTCAAGCAATGTGGATTACATTTTAAACTAATGACTTCAATTGAAGAAATTTTCGAAAACTTATACTTTCTGAAAAGTTCAAAAAACCTAAAATCCACAAATCTAAGCTTCCTTAAGTTCAGCCTTGAAATAATTTCGTTAAATTTAGCAACAAAACTATCTTAACTATCTTACATAATTAAAAACTGAGCGTATGTACCTATGTATTTTTCTATGTCCAACTTACTTGAACGCCAGTAAACTGACCAACGAACCAACTATCTTAACAATCTTACATAATTAAAAACTGAGCGTATGTACCTATGTATTTTTCTATGTCCGACTTACTTTAACGCCAGTAAACTGACCATCGAACCAAATATGGATGGATTTGTAATTTTCCCGTCTTTATGTTTTGCTATTTAACATATTCCTCCGATAATAATTAGCGGAGATATCAATTAAAAACTATATATTAATTATAATACTTAGATTTCGACATAAAATCCCTATTTTTCGAAGGCTTTCCTCCGTTCAAATTATTATTCAGGGCTTCATCTCAACTTTCCGTAACATTCTTATACAGGGTGATTCTGAATTCATCATCAATATTTGGTGGGGAGGTAGGGAATAGGAAAAGAACACTATTTCACATAGGAAAGCATGGGCGCAGACGTCATGTAGTAGGGCAATATGAATCCGGTTAAATGATGGAAAGAAAACATAACAAGAAAGTGGTAAGAGAAAAAACATTTATTTGTGCATCTTTTGTACAGACTTACAAGAGGTGCTCGAAATTCTGACCATTTGCTAGATTACATGCCTCACAACGACGTTGCATGGACAACCGAACTTTCTGGAATATGCCTGGCGTTTCCCGGATGTTTGCGGCGGCAACCGATATGCGTGCTACAAGGTCCATATCACTGGCAACAGGGGTCTCGTACACCATGGTTTTCATGGCACCCCATACAAAGAAGTCTATTGGAGATAAATCCGGTGACCGTGGTGGCCAACAAACCGGTCCACCGCGACCAATCCATTGAGCTCCAAATTTTCTGGTCAGGTAACAACGCACATCATTTGCGAAATGTGCTGGAGCGCCGTCATGCTGGAACCACATTCGCCGGAGAATAACAGCAGGAACCTCGTTCATAAGACCCGGTAACACAGTCTGAAGAAATATGAGGTAGTTTGCGCAATCTAAACGGGATGGTAGTAAATACGGTCCCAGCAAACAGTCGCCGACGATCCCAGTCCACACATTGACGGCAAAGCGTTGTTGCGCAGCTCGAACTCTCGTACCGTGTGGATTCTGATTAGCCCACACATGCGAATTGTGTGTGTTGAAGACACCTTCACGAGTGAAGGACGCTTCATCTGTGAAAAGAACATACGTTGGGAAATTGGGATCAACGGCTGTTCTCTGCATGAACCACTGACAAAAAGTAACACGCTTGGGATAGTCCTCTGCTTCCAGTAACTGCACTGTGTGCAAATGAAAAGGATGTAAACGTTCCTCGTGTAGTATCCGCCACACTGACGATTGTGAAACTCCAAACTGGCGAGCAATACCTCGTGTGCTAGAACTTGGCTGTTCTTCGATAGACTGTAGGACAGCTTCCTCGACTGAAACTGTCCGTGTTGATCGGCGCCTGCCTCGATCAACATTAATACCAGCAAATGATCCAGTTTCGCACAGTTGTCGATGCACACGTGAAAACATTTGATGCTGTGGCACGCGCCGGTTGGGGTAGCGCTCTGTATACATTTGCCTAGCTCTAAGACAGCCTTCTCCTGCGGCACCGTAAGTTAGATGCATATCTGCAAGTTCTTGAAACGTGTACCGGTTCATGTTACTTCTGCGAAGTCACCTTGTCGAATGACGACTGGCTGCACACGGCAGACAGCTATGCGCGTTCATGGGAGATGCGGACACACACCGCCCTCTACACCGTCATGCGTTCGTTTGTGCCCATGCTTTCCTATGTGAAATAGTGTTCTTTTCCTATTCCCTACCTCCCCACCAAATATTGATGATGAATTCAGAATCACCCTGTATAATTAAAAACTGAGCGTATGTATCTATGTATGTACTTATGTAGTCGTCTATGTATCTATATAGTCATTTATGTCCGGGTTACTTCTCGCGAACGACAGTGAACTGATCATGGAACCAGGTATCGATGGATTTGTTATCTTCCCGTCTTTATGTTTGGCAATTTAAAATAATCCTCCGATAATAATTAGCGGAGATATCAATAAAAAAACTATATTAATTATGACACCTAGATTTCGACATAAAATCCCTATTTTTCGAAGGCTTTCCTCCATTCAAATTATTATTCAGTGCCTCATCACAACTTTCCCTAACAATGCTTTTATTAAAATTAATAGTGCGAAGAAAATGATTGAGATGAAAGATCTGTTGCCATCTTATTTTCTCGAATATGAACAAATAAAACTCTGGCTTTTGTTTTAAAGGCTTTTCCTGTAATCGGGGGATTCAAAATGTTTACTTTTTGGTTATTTTTCCGCAATCTGCTGCAAAATTTTACTGATTTTTTTTTTTTTTGTTCAAGCTTGATTGTTGAAAACCCGTCACTTGACACAACTTTTATTTTCGAGGTAGACCGTGCAAAGCCAAGCGACGTAGCTAGTTGGTATTATTTTTCATTGTTTTGGCAACAATTAAAGAATGGAAGTATTTTAACTTTATAATTACTATTATTTTTTATTGTTTTTAGCAAAAAGCAAAAACAGTTACGTTATTTCCGTCGCACAAAAAGGCTGCGGATCAGAATATCAGATCCCTTGCATCAAAAAATTTCACTTCAAAAAGAAAAAAACCCTATTTTTTCAGGAAAGGGACTACAAGAGTATGAGGAAAGAGACCTCAAAGTCAGAAATTTTTTGCTCAGCTCTGGGGTTGCATTATCTGTTTCAGCAATTGCTTTGATTGGTCATTCATTGCGAAATTTTCATTAAGAGAATTTTCGTTAACTGTCGAAATTTTCCTCACTACTCTAATAATAATATTTAGTGTTCGTCCTTTTGTCCTTGTTTTCGTCTCGTCTTTGTGGTGTTATAAATGTTTTCTTGTTACTCTAAACTACTCGTATTTTTCTGTTTACTCTTTTGGCTTGTCATTCAAAGTTGAAAACTTCGTTTATGTGCTTTTTTCAGCATTTTTTTTTTTTTTTTAATTCTAGAAGTTTTATGTCCTTTACTCCTTAAACAATTTCTCTTCTTAGGTTCCTTTTTCGAATTTAAACAAAATACGTGTCTGACGCAGTAGAGCATACTGCGCCACAAAACTCGATCGGACCAACCGACCAACTAATAATAAGTACTGTTAATATCATTGTTTTACAGCAAAAAAAAAAAAAATCCTTTAAAGAGATAAGATAGCCTACAATTGCGTTTTTGAAACTTCGGTATCGAAAAATTTCCAAAGAAAGATGCCGAAACTTCCCCTATCTCTAATCATCACCAAAAATAGCAAAAAAATATTTTTCAATTTCAAAAATATTTCGAGAAGAAACCCCGTTTTTTTTTTTTTTTTTTTCGTTGGGAACAGCTCTAACAACGCCAACAAAGACACCCTACAATTGCGTTTTCACAGTTCAGTCGAAATATTTTTCATACCGCGCACTCAAATCTTCCCCATTCCCTTAACGTCTCCAATTATAGCAATAACATTGCCTTTTAACTCTTCAGATTTGGAAATTTTCTTTTACGAGCCCCAGACTCCTTAATGTTACTAACGAATGCCTAAAACTAACTTTAGTTTTGAAAAAAAAATCTGCAGAGAACACCAACCCTCTTTTCTATTAGCATTACTAAAGTTTGCCTAAAATTGCGATTTTTTACTGAGATTTTGAAATTTTCGGTGTAGCCCTGATCTCTTATTTTTCTTCTGTAAGAAAAAATGGAAATAAATTAGCTTTATTTCGTCATAAAATATTTTTAGTTGAATTTTAAATACTTTTGCCTGTGTAATGTACTAAGTTTTTTCTCAAAATAGGGCGGAAAATTGAGTAACCGCCCTGGGCGGCAGAAACCGCAGCTTTGCCACTTTATATTTATAAATATATCTATCTATATCTCTATCTATCTACACATCAAGCACGATGGATAAATATTTTTTTTTGAAAGTTATGTTTAATCGCACACACTACTCCTAATTAGCTCGAGAAACAAGAAATTTATAATTGATGTTTTCCCAAATGGAGATAATTTTATACTTATTTAATTTCTGGTAATTAAAAGTATTAAACCTATCTCCTTTAGAAAATAAATAAGAAAAATTTTGACACATAATCTATCATTACTTTCGTGTTTCTTTATTTTATAATGTCTTATCAAGTTATTTTAATGAAAAGGAATTTCTCGTAAAAGTTGAAAAAGGGTGTTAATTTCTGATTTTATCTTTGTTGACTTTTTACGCAATTTCTTTGGTTATTTTTGCTTGCAGAGTAAAAGTGGATGCAGAGATTACTCATGAATACTTTTTTTCATTTCACTAATCAGTTGTATAGGTTATTAACAGAAAAAAAGTACGCTCATGCTTCATTAGAAATCTGATTTTTTTTCATATGTAAAAAGGTAGGCAAATGATATTGGACTACATAAACGTTTTCCTAAAAAACGATTATCGTAATTTGTTTAATCTTTTTCTAGAAGTCATTAATTCGAATTTTATTTTCTTATCTTTCGGAAGAAATGGTACTAATTTTGTTTTAAATTGACTTTATTTATTGCAAAATTGAAAATTAACTGTGAAAACCAAAACAAAACCTGTACGTATCAGAAACTATAAATATACGAGGAATAAAACAATAACTCAAGTAAGAAAAAAAAGGGCTAAAATGAGGAATTTTGAAACCAACTGTTTTTATGACTATCTAACATAAACAATATAATTTTGAAGTTATAAACAATTTGCACAATATTACTACACTAATAAGCTTATTTTAAGTACTAAGCTGTTTTTGTAAGTATGAAAAGAAGCGAGTTTTCGCTATTTTTCATACTTATATGGGCATCCTCTTTTGTTTTTGATTTAAAGTTACTTTTGTTTCAAAAAAATATGTATTATTGTCTTTCATCAACATATATAACAAGTATCCTAATTGCGATAATGCAAAACAATGATTAATGATTTCATTTCAAAAACGACGATTTACAAAAAGCTTTTTTTTAAAAAAAAAGCATCGGAAAAATTGGGTGTAAATATGGGCACCCATAAAAAAAGTCACTAAAAATAGTTTAAAAACTGGATAAAACTATACAAAATGACAGAGAATGCATTTTTTACAGGGAAAAAATATTTACAGAAATTGCAAACACATCTTGGATTTCTTCCAGCCCCAGCACAATCCAAATATGCCCATGTCCACATTTGGCACATAATACGTTTCACCCACATCTCTCCCCGAGTGTCTTAAGAGAACTTCCCATCACGAAATATACAAATAACGTCGCTTGAGAAATAATATTTTTTGTTTAAAAAAAGAGGTGGTATAGCTATGGGCACTCTTTGAATGGGCCCATATTTGCACCAACTACAGCTAAGAAAGATGGTCACTATCATACATAATGAAAAAGCGTGCGTGACTAAAGGTAGGCTTCAAAAAGTAGCTTAAGATCTGCACTTTTCGGATATCCTTATGAAATTGCTGTTAAATATACTTTAATACTTGAAAAGATAACGATTTCACAAATCTGTTTAAAGTTTACAGTCCAGAAAAACACCAAATTGCACAATAACGCTTGCTGTATCCACACTACTTAAAAAAATGCTTTCAACTGCTCTCTGCTATCTATACATTTAATAAAATAAGATGCTTGTGTGTGTATGTGTGTGTGGCGCGCATCTCGGGAAAACGGTAAGGCCTAGAAAGATGAAATTTGGTATACAGGTGTAGTGTTTGCTGAAGTTGTGCACCTCGGGCTTCGATTTTTGATATTTTAATTAGAAAAATAGTTATTTAATGTTTTATGTGATTTTTAGCACTTTTTAGTACTTTTAACCTCACAGACCCCGAACCAATCGCGCCAGACAAATATTTTTGGTACTATAGTGTCGGAAATTTAGTTTTAAATATGATGAACAAAAAAAATTTGAAGATAGAGCAATTTTTGTATTTTTTATGAATTTTTGAAAAAACCTTTAATTTGCGTGTTTTTCTGGGTTTTATTTTTTTCTAATATCATCCCGCGAGAAGTATCAAAGCCTCATTTCTGAAATTTAAGTTGGTAATAGTAAAAACATTTCGCCCTCTTCAGAAGAAAAAAGTTTTTAAAAATACGCAATAGTTTTTTTTTTTTACAATTTTTTTAATGCTGAACACATCATGTCCTTTCACGCATCAGTCGAAAAAAGCGTTCTTCCATCTTTTATGCCTGTGACGTCACTACTTGGGTTTCGATTCGATATTTACGATGGAATCTTAATCGCAAGCAATGTTAATCTTTTTTTTTACTATATAGCTTACTTCTACATTTTCTGACGTGATGACCACGTGTTTTTTCGGCAGCGCTTGCTTTTTTTCTTTCCTTTTTTTTTTGTTTTATTTAGGGATTGCATTTATTTCTTTTTCCATCCCCCCCCCCCCCAAGCTGGACCTTTCGCTGTATCTATATTACGTTACATTTCATAGTTGTGCGCATTAATTCAATAAAAACAGCGAGATTTTTTTTATCTTTGTCAAACGCTACTTTTTGCACACTAAGGGGAATTTGAGCTTTTTTTTTGCTCTACTTAAATTAAAAAAAAAGCGGTTTTTTGAGTGTTCTTTGTTTTTATTAGGAAATGGGTGAGGAGGTCAAAATAAATAGAGATGGATAAGAAAATGTAGAGATAGATTGTAAAGGTAGATAGCCGCCGAAGGCGGCAATCTTGGCGTAAAAATGTGAATGGCACTTTAAAAAAGATAGAGATGGATTGATTAATACTGCTGCCAAATTTATTTAAACAACCGCCGAAGGCGGCAAACTTGAAGTAAAAAGGTAAATGACAAGTTAGCCAAACAGCCGCCGTAGGTGGCTGCTTGCGCATTGGATGTCAATGCCCCTCTCCTTCCCCCACATACACCATGACTTTGAAAAAACAATGCTTTCACATAAAAGTGGAAGTGCTTTTTGTTATTTTTCGAAAAAATTTGCATGAAGAGTACGTCGTTTGTGTCTCCCCTCCCCCTCCTTTAAAAATATTCCAAACGACGAAACTGGAGATAGATCTAGAAAATATTTTATTCAAATTATTAATCATATAGATAGATATAGATTGATTGACACCGCCACGAAATTTATTTAAGCAGCCGCCGAAGGCGGCAACATTGGCATAAAAAAACGAATGATAATACTGATTTATAGAGAAAAACATTGATTAATATCATCGCTAAATTGTTTAAGCAGCCGCCGAAGGCGGCACCCCTGGCGTAAAAAGGCGAATGGCGTAAAAAGGCAGACCAGCTGGTCGCCGCAGGCGGCTAGTCTTATATAAATAAATGGCACCATCTACAGTCCTCGTTGGCAGTCTTCAGTATCATCCATAGCCACTAGGAAGGAATGTCCATATTTACACCTGTGCCCTTTTTTACATCTTTTAATCTATTATTTGCTTGTTTTTGAAAAATGAGTAAAAAATGTTCTTAGAAAAATTTCCGCATTTCCTTTAAAGTGAGAAAAATAGAAACAACGGTTAATTAAAAAGAAAAAAAAAATTCTTTGATTAAAATGTAGTTACTAAGTAAGCTGTCAAAAACTAAAGCAGAAAAAGGTATTTAACAATAAGGATTAGAAACCATTCCAGTCTTTTATCCAGCGTTTAACAGTGAAAATTTTTTTCAGTCACAGCAAACATCTAATTGTTCTCAGTTAATTTACTAGAAATCTACGTACTTAATAGATGTTGAGGAGCTTTGTTTGTCTTTAAACAAAAGAAACTTTTTTTTTCGCCTTTCGTATTTAATGAAAGCTTAATTTGTTACTGTTTACTGTAGAAATTTTGAGAATTGTGAAAGTTCGCCGTAAATGTCACAAGTCACCTCAAATCTGTTTCCCGAAGCCCTGTTTTCGGCAAATTTACTTTATTAGTCACTTTCTGAGTACTATAACAAGAAGAAAAGTGAAGGAAATGAATAAGAATTAAGTCCACAAAAAACATTAGTGTAATTTGGTTACGTGCAATGATTATCTTATGTTTATTCTTTTATTTCTTGTAGTAGGTAATGTATCTACATCTGAAATTATATTCCCTTATTTCTTAAAATGTTCTGATGATGGAAATACGTCTGTTCTTTTAAATGAATTAGTTTATAAAGAAAACTTCATCACGGTTAATTGTTGATTTTTTTTGTTTTTTGTTTTACGGCTATTTGTTATTAAAGCGAAACTAAAACGAGCTGATGTGTGCATCACATGACTTCCTTTTACTCCAATTTAATATCATTTTCGCATTATTGGCAGTTTTAATGTGATTCAATAGTTTACTCTCTAAAAATCACCCACAGTGGCCAAATTAAAACCAGATTTAAAAAAAAAAATCCGCCAAATTTGTCACCAAGTTGGCGACAAGACTTGACGATATATCACCAAGTGTCCGCCAAATTATAATACCACTTGAGTTTACATCGAAATTAACAATGATTTCCCCCCAAAAAGGGGCAAAAGACCCTCTTTGCAGCATCCGAATGCAACCAAAAAAGGAGATGCACAACTAGACCCCACTAGGAGTCTGCGTACCAAATTTCAACTTTCTAGGACATTCCGTTCTTGAGTTATCGACATACATACGCACGTACATACGTAAATACAGACGTCTCGAGAAAACTCGTTGTAATTAACTCGGGAACCGTCAAAATGGTTATTTCGCGTGTCTATACGTTCTTAGGCACTTATCTACGTGTGGTCGAGTCGAAAAAAAAAAAAAAAAAAAAAAAAACTCAACATTCATTCTGGAGTGAACGAAACAGGTCGATTTTTGAGTGAAAATTTTTTCGCGAATACAATACTTCCTTTTTTGTAAAAGGAAGTAATAGTAGTTTCATGGATGGGAAAGCTCTAAAACAATAGGTAAGTTGTGTGTGTGTATATATATATATATATATATATATATATATATATTTAATATTGCAGTGGTTTTTTGTTTTTAAGAATTAATTTACTACTTAAAATTCATAATAAGAACGATACTGTTTGTACTAAAACTTGTTTTAAAGAAGGCCATGCTCAACGAAATCCAGTATTTGTGGTTTAAAACTCATTATTCGGAAATACATAATAGAATGATTAATATTTATTGCCAACGAAAAAAAAGTATTTTATGGATTTCTTTCCCATTTAGAAAAAGAAATATATTTTCCTTCAAGAAAAAAAAAAAGAAAGAAAAAAGACGACATTTGAATAAACACAAATTTCAGTTTTACTTATAGTTACAATATTTAAAAAAATTAATAACTTTTTTTTTGTCAAAAATGTTCTGAACTGCAAGATGATATTTTACACCACTGTTTTTTCTTCAAAAGTGATTTTTATTAGCTTTGACCTACTTTAACATTTATTAATTTTTTTATTCGAAATAAGTTATTTAAAATTTATTCACTCATTAAAATAGGCAATTAAACATTAACCTACATGAAATCTATCAAATGAAATTACAACAGAATTTACAAAAAACATGCTTTGAAATCAGTAAGTTACTTTAACATCGAAGGCTAAAGTGGGAAAAATATCTTGAATCACGAAACAGTGTAATGCGAGTCACACGCAAAATATTGATTAACATAATCAACAACTGTAGAACAAACGAAATGTTTTTTTATATCATAACTTAGAAATTTATTTTATTGCATGAAGCTCTTTTTTCCGATAATATTATTCTTAAAGAGGAGAAATTTTAAGTTTTTTAGTAATGCACAAAACATCAGTTCTTTTTTTGTAAAGTGAATCACGGTGCCAAATTCAGGTTTAAATACCATCCGTTTGTAGTAAAGTTTAAAATACTGATATCCATAGCTTTTCACTGTATCCCAGATGACCGTAAAGAATTCTATTTATGTCAGGTATGGTATCTCTTTAATGTATACACCATTTACTTTTGTAAAACTACGTCAAATGGCAACGAGAGTCACGTGGAATTGCCCATATGATACATATGTTAGGTAAATGACTAGTTATGGGCACCGAACCAGTAATGGGTAGGTTTGTCTTGTATTGTCAATATCAAGTTTGTAATCGATATTCCAAGAGCATCATCAGTGGATTTTTAAAATAGCATATTTCAAGACATTTTTTCCAAGCGTTATTTTTTATCCGCAGTGTAATTTATTATTCTAGTGCTTCTCAGCACCAATAGTGGATTTTTATTGCATTGAAATTTTTGAAGGGTCTCTTTCTGAAGGACTTGACATCGTGTTTTTATCAGATCGCACTTTAGTTTGTACGTTCTCATTCCTCAGTCTTTTTTACATCATATAGGTATAGTTTTGCCATTAATTCAGGCTATTTAAGTTTGTTTCAGGCTGATGTGCTCATAACTAGTCAATTTAAAGTAAGTATTTTAGTTATAGGCACACATGACCATAATTAACTTTTTGGTAGCTCTTACTCAAAACCATTGTTTAGAATTGATGATAAAACGGAAACTAAGTTTTTGGCAAGCGATAAACAAAAAATGCAACAGTAGAATAGCTCTAGTCATTTTATTTATGAAATTTTTTTTGTCGTTATTGTTGAAACGAACCTTTCAAAAGCCATATTTTAATTTTAATGTTGCTCGAATTGGTAAGTCAATGATGTTTAAAATTTCATTATATTGTAAGAAAAATAAGCGTTTTAACATTGTTGAATGCGTTTTTTGTGTATTTCTTGAAAATAATTGAATGTAACAAGCATGACCATTACTAGTTATTAGTATGCCCATAACTAAGCAATTGTGACAATAATTGGTGAAACCAGTAAATTCTAATCTGTCAAAAATATAAATAAATCATAGTTGAAAATTAATAAAATTTCACAGCTACAAAAGTGAAATTTCTAAGATCTAACGTCGTGAGAGTTTTTTCCGTTAACTAGAATTGCAACATTACAGTTTAACAACAATCAAAAAAAAAAAAAAAAAAAAAAAAAAACTCCTTTAGCCATATCCGTAACTAGTCATTAACCCTACTACGCGATTGCAATTCAAAACAGAAAACAATTTTTACATCAAGTCACACAAAATATTTCACGTGATAACCAGTAAATAAATCTGGAAGAATGTTAAGGTATACATATTTTTTTTTCCAAAGGAAACAAAGCATGTACAGAATATTCGTAGCTAAAAAAAGATACATTTTAAGAAATGTTTAACAGTGATCATTTTGTTCACTTAGAATGATCCCAAATACCTATTATAATCGCTCAGTTTTACCTAAAGGATCCTTCAACTTCCAAACTTTCACAGAGATTCAATATATTCTAAAGTATTCGACTTCCTACAACAGGCAGGTTGGATATTGTTTCTCTGTTTCTGTTTTGTGATAGTTTTTGTTTGTGAACCTTCCAGAAGTATTGTCACAACCCTCAGGCCTCGAAGTTTCATTCGAGCCTAGTTACAAGGATAAAAACATAATTCCAAATATGCCGGAAGCGTCAGAGGCTGCAGTGAAAGTTCGGAGACGAGATTTTTATTTACACTGATAGCTAAAAACAGCGAGCGAGCTCTTAGGCATAATCTGGGGGAGCACTGTTGACTGAAGAAAGGAATAGTATTATGAGAAAGACGAGAAGCTAGCTCAATAAAGGAGAGACGTTCCGAACAAAAAGCATTAGAAATGATTCCAAATGTTTACCTAGCTGAAACGTAACTTCATCGCATTGAAAACCGATGCCTAAATTGGTTTTTCGCAATATTTATTTTTCTGAAAGGACACGATGACTCTCTGTTTACTCCAAAACAAGGAGCTGGCTTTTATTTGGTTTCACAATTGAATAAGAACTATGGGTTAATTTTCTTCTAGAGCTTTTAAAACGACTTTCGAGGGTTATTATTCGATTTTCTTTTTGAAGTTTAATTTTCCGTCCTTAACATTTACATCTTTCACCAGTTTAACTAATGTTATTTGTTTGCAACAAGACCTATTTCAAAGAAAATTTTTTTTTACATGGTAAAGCGTGCTTGTAAAACATTTTACGATAACGCTTATGAATTATTAGTGAAAAATAAATAATGTATTAGTTATATATTTAATTAAATTTCTCTCTCTCTCTCCCACATGCGCACACACACAGCTATCTATCTCTCACTATATATATATATATATATATATATATATATATATATATATATATATATATATATATATATATATATATGGTGTTCCGGTTTAACCTGCAAATACCTCTATTTTCGCAACCGTTAGTCTTAGATGCATACTTCCAATTACAAACATCATATGCAGAGAAAGGAATTGAAAGTTTGAAGCAAAAACAAAAATGAATCAAAAATACAAAATTTAACTTTTTATGCAGGCTCTAGATCCCCTAATTCATATTTAGGGAAATAATCTTCATTGAAAAATATTACTAACACAAAAGCTTGACATTTGTTTGACCAAAACTCAAGGAGATATAAGAGTTCAAAGTGTTAAGGCTAAGTTACAGAAGAAGAAATTGGAATTTATCACTATTTCAGACGAATGACAGGTTGTCGAGGTAAAAGCAAAGTATGTATATTTTTCATTGCTATTCAAAAATAAATTTTATTTTTACTTAAAATTTTTATTTTTACTTCAAACTTTCAATATCTTAACTCTGCATCTGATTTTGAACATTTTTGCGATCGGAAGTATGCATCTAGCATTAACGGTAGCGAAAATGGAGGTCTTAAAGTTAAACCGGAACACCCTGTATATATTAGGGTGGGCCCCCAAAATATCGAAATTCTGCAGTCTGCGGCAGTCTTCTGCAGTGCGGAAAATTTGAGACTCTCTAACACTAATTACTGTGCAAAATTTCGAGACTCTTAGTTAAAGTCGTCTGCTCTGGCAAGAAACTTGAACTTTCGAGATTTTTATAAAAATATCAAATAAAGAGAAAATTTACAAAATATTTTAAATTCCGCAGAACTTTAAAAGCTTCAGTGCTGGAATTTTGTAACTTCCTAATGCACTCGATCTAGATCTGAATTTTTAGAATTTTATGAAAAATTCCTTAAATACGAGGGACACATTACAAAGACCCGACAATACTTCAAATTTTTAATCCCATTAACGACATCAGACCAAACAACCCCGTGAACCAAGTCCGTCATTTAGAGGGTTTAAGTGGAAAGGGGTCAATAGACCCATTAATTTTAAAAAACTAATGTTTTTACATGTAAGTATGCGTGGTTTTGTGATTTTCCGATAAAGTTTCATTGAGTACATGCCCTTCTCCTACCCTTAAAAATTCTAAAATAATGAGCCTGTCTTGAATCGGAATACGTTCTATTTCGTTGTTTATGTGGGGAAAATAATAAGGAAGTCACGTGGTTTAAATTTTTGTTAAAAATTATCTGTTGTGTCTGATACATATTTCAAAATATTTTCAACTCACTGGATTAAAAGCTGAAACCATCCGCCAATTAGAACAACAATTGCGCAGGCCCCTCCAGTGGGATATTTGCCTTTTACATTTTAACGAGCTATTTCTGCCAGCTTGTCGATGGTATAACGTCAGGCCTTAAATCTTACACCGAAAAATTAGAAAAAGCTTGTGCGACTCTGAAAAGCGTCCCAAAATTAGTTTTAAGGCAGTAGATTGCAAGTTGACCAGACAATTTTAAGTAAAAATCAGTAATATTTATTACTATTATCACGTGCCGTAAAATAAAGCTCATGATCTCCGCATCTTACTAACCGCGAACTGGGTACCTCTATACAGTTTGTCCCAAAAGTAATGAGACTTATTTTTTTTTTTGCTACGAGACTATATTGCTTACACCTGTGCGACCGGTTGGAAGTGGTAGGGGGGACTCGAAGCTTTCCAGAGACACCAGGTTCAGTTGTGTACGAGCTTTCGGAGCGGTGGGAGGTAAATTTTAGTGAACCTCCGCGCAGAACCTCGTCTTGGTGTGTAGGATGGAGAGAAGTTTGGTAAAAATCGATAAAATTTTGCTTCAAAAAACGGTATTGCAAACGTGTGATTAGTTCACTCAGGCCTTCAAGGATGATTGCTTGTCGTACTAGCAGGTCAAAAAGTGACAAAAGTCGTTCAAAGACGGCCGGAGGAAGTCGCCGATGAGGCACCTTCTGGGCGTCCATCATTATCGCTAACGGATCATAATGTCCCTCGTGTGCGAGATTTGCTGAACAAAGACCGCCGAATGAGTGCTCGTTTGATGTCAGAACAATTAAATTTGCTGAAAACAGATGTTCATCGAACTGTTACAAAAGACTTGGATTCGCGCGAAACTTTTGTCTAAAGGGTTGTCCAACCGTTTCCATTGTCGACTCTTGTCTGACCCGAACCGGTGGTTCAATAGACGCACAGCCCCCTATAGGCCCGACAGACTGCATCTTGCTCCCAAAGGTGAAAAGGGAGCTGAAAGAACAGTATCTGGAGACCCTGAACAGCATTCAAAAGACCACGACGAGGGGCTTTAACAGCATTCCCAAAAGCGAGTTCCAGAGGACCTTCGATGTATGGAAAACACATGGGCAAAGGTGTACAGACGCAGAAGGAGATTATCTTGAAGAGTATTAAGTTTTATTAAATGTTTGATCAATAAAACTATTTTTTTGAAAAAAGTCCCATAACTTTTGGGACAAACTGTGTATGTCTCACTGACTGAAAACAGCTAATGGAATCTTGATATTATACACTTCAACTAAACGAGCTGATGTGTGCATCACATGACTTGCTTTTACACCAATTTTATGATAATAGTGCCTTGGAGTAAGCAAAGAAACTTTAAGTATTTTTACCCCAAGTTTGTTGCGAAATGAAGCAAAAAAAAAAAAAAAACTTTCGAATTTTCAAAATTAATTTAAATTCTGAAATTTTGAATCCAAATTATGTTTTTCGCAATCACGAGTTGCGACAGGACCCTACACATTGGTTGCTACCCCACTCGCTTGTTTCTAGACACGGTTTCGGTCATTCCTCTTGGGCGGTTACGTGTGCATAGTTGTGTATGTGTAGGCTTGTGTGTGTGCGTAGACCTGTGTGTATGTGTGTAAAGGCGCGTGTGTGTGAGTGTGTATGAGTGTTTGTGTGTGTAGGACATAGACGCCACCGACCAGGAGCAGCGGCTACCGGGAGGAGTTGCACCTGCAGAGGACGGTGGGATTGAAAAAGGAACCAAGCATCAAGGACGGTCAAATGAAAACAATTAGCAATCGTGATTGCTCAAAAAAAAAAAAAAAAAACGTTTTATACACATTAATTTTCCTAATATTTTACATTTTATGTGATTCAAAAAAAAAAAAAAAAAAACGCTGAATTTGTCGACAAGTGGGCGAAAAAATTTGGCGACCAAAAACTGGGCGATATATTGCCAAGTATTTGCCAAATTATAACACCACTTGAGCTTGCATTGAAATTACCAATGATCCCCCCCCCAAATATAAAAGACCCCATTTGGAACACCCGAATGCAACCAAATGGGAAGGTGCACAACTAGAACTCACCAGGAGTCTACTTACGAAACTTCAACTTTCTAGGACATACCGTTTTTGAGTGATGCGAGATACATACGCACAGACGCACGTACATACAAACGTTACGAGAAAACTCGTTGTAATTAAATCGGGGATCTTCAAAATGGATATTTCGGGTGTTAATACGTTCTTAGGCTTATATCCACGTGTGTTCGGGTTGAAAAATAATTCAATATTCATTCGGGGGCGAGAAAAATGGAAATTAAGGCCGTTTTTGGATGATTTTTTTTTTGCGAATACAATACACTTCCTTTACTTCGTAATAGGAAGTAAAAACCACCAACTGAGTTTACAATCTTGGTCAAGTTTATTTTTAAATGTTTATACTCCATTCTGGTTTAGAATAAAAAACAACCATTAAATTGTATACGGAGCAAAGCATACTAGGGAATTCATTCATGCATCAAGATACTTGCCAAAAGCGTATCAATTTAAGTGATCCCGTAAAATGCTGAAAAAGTTATTTTTTTTAGTTTTTAATAACGCATTGTTAAGCCTTATAAATCAATTTATAATTTTTTCCTTCATGAGTGATCTATATCCTAAATGCAGTTCTAATTTTTTGCACATTTCCCAGACAGTTTTTGTAACCGTATAAAAAATTTGATTTCAAATCGAACTTGTTCTTACATGCAATTAGACTACAGTTAAAGACCTTGTAAATTTTATATCTCTACTCATTTCAGTAACACGATAATTTTTTTTTCCAATGAAATTCAGATCTCTTACCAGCGCAGAGGAAATTAACCCAGAAATAGGAAACTTTGCATAGTGATGAGTTTTAGGGAGTCACAAATTTTCCGCACTAAGGGAAAGCACTAAGGTGTATTTATAACTTTTTGCTCTTCATTTTACAGTGGTCACAATGTTAAACGTTTGCAACTATAGTTATAGAATTAATTTCTCAAAAAAAATTATTTTTTGAGTTAAACTATAATCTAGCGTATAAAACCAAAATGCCAAACAAAAAGTGAATAAAGCACAAATTGGCAAGAAGAGGTTGCAAATAGAGATTTAAAAAGGTTACTTCGGTACATAAATGATGGTTCTAAGTGCTCTGAAGAATTTCGGTTTTTTCGGCACACCCTTTATAGATATTATGACGAAGTAAGTTATCTAATTTCTTATTAAAAATAATATTTTTCCGTATGATTTGGTCAGGGAAACGAGTGCAATTTCAATAGTGAAACCAATAATAAGAGGCAAAAAAGTTGTAAATTATTAAATTAATTATTTTTACTTTTGTAACATATTACGCTCATAAAAACTTCTCTCTGAACATTGCTTCTTTATTTAATAAGTAATAGTATCGCAATTTTGATTTTTGAAAAGTCTTTTTTTTTAGAAGATGAAACTGCTGCTTTCATTTTTTTTTCTTTTTCAGTTTTTAATCATATCTCCAATTAATTTGATTGCGAGGAAACTAAGAACTTTACAATTTCAATGGGTGTAGTTTGAAATAATCTAAAACTAAGAGAAATGGCACACATCTAGGTAGTTCTCCAGAAAATTCTTACTTCAAACTAAACATCATGAAACGTATGCCTAGAAAATTATAAGAGGGTTGTGAAGCAGCGTGTAATAGGTGGTATAAGTAGTAAATAGAGAAATGATAACCTATTTTCAGACTAAGGGAAAAAAAGTATCATCTTCATAAATGTACACTGTATGTCGATGAGATAACGATTGAGAAAAGGAAAAATAAAATGTACTTTAAGATTGTTTGCGTTATAAGTCAAAAATTAGGAAAGTTATCAAGGATGCCTCCGCTCCACTTTCTACAGCCAACTAGCACAAGCCTCCCCTAAATTTTTCAATTACTAGCAATCTGCAAATATGAATGCGAAAAAAAAGCGTTAGAAACGACTACTGCGCGTACGTAACGCTGACTGAAGAAAAGAAAAAAAAATGAAGCTTTAATCAAGCTCTAATGTCGTAAATAAATTTAATACATACTGATAAGGCTTACACGAAGAAATACATGAAACAACCTCATTTACAGTATGCACTCTATAACAAAACATCGACGCACCAAGAAGGAATTTGAAATTTTTCATAAGTGTACGCAACATTGATATGACAAAGTGATAACAAAATAAAATTCAAATGATTATTTATAACTGGAAAAATCCCAAATGAATGAAGGTTTTAGGGTCTTGTTGAGCCACCGTCAGTGCGGATGTACGAGGCGATACAGACAAGCACTGAGGTACAGCATTCTCGTACAATGTCTAGAGTCTTCTCGTACAACAGTCACTAACTTTACCAGACTCATGGGCTGTCGGATTTACCATCTCAAGTAATCCCAGATATGTTCGATTTGTGACAGATCAGGGGATCGCGCAGGACAAAGAAGATAATAGTATAGTGTGACTGAGCTGTGACCGATGCTGTGTGTGACTGAGCATTGTCCTGTTGTAAAATGGTTTTTTGGAGCCCCGTCATGAGTGCCAACACATGTTTCTGAAGCATGACACTAACGTACTGTAAGGCTGTCATGGTGTGGTGGATCAATATTAGTGGTGACCATTTTACGCATACGACAGTACCCCATACCGTCACTACGGCTGTGGGTGCGGTGTGCCGTTGAAAAGCACTATTAGGGATTTCTCACACTGTCACCCCCACTTAGATTAGTGTCAAGTTCGGCGGACGCGGCGGTAGCGGGATTGAACTAAAACCCAATGGATCCAGATCGTCTTTATTGATGAATCCAAATCAAATTTGGGAAATGATGACAATTATTGTGTTTGCTTGTGGAGAACCAGTTGTGAATTCCAAAACAGTGCGTTTGCTTTTTAGCGGCACATCGCTCCCACAGCTGGGGTGATGTTATGGGGGGCTATCATATACGAAACGAGCAATCCTAATATTGATCCGCAGTACCATGACAGCCTAACGGTACCTTTGTGTCATGCTTCCAGTCATATGTGTTGGCACTCATGGCGGGGCTACCAGGAGTCCTATTTTAAGATAATGCTCGATCACATCCAGAAAGTGTGTCAAGGAACTTTCTCCTTCATATTATCACCTTCCTTGATCTGCCCAATTCCCTGATTTGTCACAAGTTGAGCATATGTAGGATCACTTGGGACGGTAAGTAGGACAGTCCATGAGCTTGATCGAGTTGTGGTGCGTTTGCAGTAACTGTGGTTTCGAGATGACATAGGACATTATAAGACTTCTATGTCCCAATGCTCGACTATATGGTCTCGTACATTAACGCTAGCGGTGACTCAGCTGAGTGCTAAAACCTCCATTCATTTGGGATTTTCCAGTAATAAATGATAATTTTGCTTTCAGTTAGCAACTACTTTTTTATACCTATGTTGCTCTCATGTATGTAAAATTTCTTTTTCTTCTGACAAATCCTTCTTGGTGCTTCGATTGTTTTGTTATGGAGTATAATATAGAAAAACATAGACTAGTCAACGTTGTAGCGTCAACTATGAAAAAATTCATAAACAGCAAACATTATACACGCATTCAGCTATTTACATAAGTCGGTTTACTTGGCGTGGACATTTCCTCCAAATAAAGGCAAACTCTTCGTGCAATTAAATTTTATTAGCTTAAACTTTAAACAACTGTTCGTATCTTTTGAATAACTTAACTATGCTCAAAAGAATGTCGGGTCTTTCGTAAAAGGTATTCCAATATATTTCAAACTAAGAAAATGGCAAGAATGAGAAAAATGACAAGGAACTGAAGGATTTAGTAAGGAGCGTCGTAATGCCCTAAAGCTATTTTCAGATCTTCAATAGTTAAATTATTTCCGGAATTATTCATTTCAAAGGAAGTGTTGTGCAGTGAAATTTAATTCATTTACAATAACTAAACAAGTTATAAGTAATTTATTCAAGCTCAAAACCGAATATTTGGAAGTAATGTCCTGTAAATTGAATATTTATTTTCCCTTAAAGTATTCTATAATAAGTACTTTATAAACAGTTGGTTTCAGTTGAGTTTCTATTATCTTTTGCAATAAAGTGCTCTTTTTATATTAAACAAATAGTTCTTATTCTACGCAATACTTTATGCTTGGTACTTAAAAAATGAAGTTAATTAAGATTTAATGTTTCAATTATTTATTACACAAACCAGTGACACTTGAAACATTCATTTATTTGGTGGATATTAGAGATCAATAGGAAGTTTTAGAAAAAATGTTTAATTTAGTACCAGATGAATTGTAAGTTGAACTGCAAAGTTCTCACATGTGGAAAAATTGTTTTTTGAAGTCATTACGATGACGGTCACAAAAGAAAAGAATAAAATCGAATGATACATTTTAAAATTAAATAAATAAATAAATAAATAAATAAATAAATAAATAAATAAATAAATAAATATATATATATATATATATATATATATATATATATATATATATATATATATATATATATATATATATATACATATATACCTGTGTTTTTAGAGCAATCACAAATTGCTTATTGTTTAGACATTCATATCGCCCTTCGAGTTTTGCCCCCGGGTATTCGGCGAACACCACATTCTCCAGGTGCTGCTCTTCTAGTAATTCACCAGCAGCACTGCCCATCAGAATCCACTCCTCCTGAGAGGTTGCGTCCATGTCCTACACACGAGCACGACTACTTACATTCGTACACACTTTCAGTCCTGCACCACATGCCGGCATATTCTGTCTGCAGGAAACATTCCTGTCGCCCGTTGATAGACAAAGGTTGAAAGGTTTTGACATGTACTGCAAGGACTGCTTGTCAGGCGATCGTCGTTGGGGAGGAGTGGCATTGCTAATCTCTAATGATTACGCATTTAGCCAGCTCAGTATTAACAAGTCCCTTTAGGTGCGAGCGTTCACTATTATTGTCCGTTTTCCACGAGAAGGCACCTGACTCCTCCCCCGTCACGTGGTATCCGATGATTCTATTTCGATGTTTTCAGCAGAAGGGATATTCGGATCATAGCATTTTGTTGTAAAAGCAGCAGTTTTTAAAATGTAAGAATAACGAAATATCAACAGACAAGTGAAGCAAGTGATGTTTCAGACACTAAGACTTTTTTGCACATTAAAATGCACGCCGACGTTAAGGATGCCTGGTTGTCTGATTTAGAAGCGCGTGGATGGTTTACCGATCACCCCCACGTAAAATGAAACCCTGCGTTCGACGAGGCGTGGCAAAGTGCCTTCTCTTGAAAAACGGACAATACTCGCTGTTCAGTTTGTTCTGTTGGAAGTGTTCTGTTGGTTGTCAAAACAATCGTTTGGAAGAAGAGTGCCACAATACGAAATTTTTATTTTTATTTTTTTCGCTTAAAAGCCTTCAAAGGACGTTATCTTCTTTGAAAAATAACACAGGTCGACACACAAAAATCATCAGGAAAGGTAATATGTCAGTTTTATGTATTTTGACGTCCTGATTCCAAATATGTGCTTAGTTTTGCTCTATCACATAAAGTTTCTGAGATACAAGCATTTTAGTGATTACGTTATTTCTGCATTTTCAATGTAAAAGTGTTTTTATGTTATTCCCATTTCTTTGCTTGTCTTACTTAATTCTGAAATTTCTTACAGGGACAACATCAGTATAGGTGTTAGTGACTTTGCCATCACCATTGAACAGAGCGTACTCTACTGTTTGACCTGATTTAAATGATAAAAATGCCCCGAAAGTGTATCAATCATCCCGACAGGTTCTGTTATGTGTGTGGTTCTTTTACACCAAAAGGCCAAGTACGTTCAATCACTCATGATTTTAAAAAGATGTACCAGTTGTACTTTAAGTGTCCACTTGGTGATCAAGACAAAAGCTGGGCCCCTCATGTGATATGCTCAAGTTGTTCAAATGGTCTTCGCGACTGGTTGAATATGAGGAAAGTGGCTATGCCATTTGCTGTTCCCATGATTTGGAGAGAACCCAAGAATCATAGTGATGACTGCTACTTTTGTTTTGTGAAACTGAAGGGCTTTTCTGCAAAGAACAAACATAAGATTAATTACCCAGAACTGGAATCTGCAATTAGGCCAGTTTCACATGATGATACCTTGCCAGTTCCTGTACCCCCAGTGTCTCGATTGGAAGAAATTGAAGTCGAATATGAAGACTGTGGATCTGATGCTACAGGTAGAGACATGGATACCTCAATTGATGATGAGTATGTACCTGATGGAGTAGCAGAGCAGCCAGAACGCTTTACTCAACATGAATTAAATGATCTCATCAGAGATCTTTCATTGTCAAAAGATAAATCTGAACTTCTTGCATCTAGGTTGAAACAGAAAAATCTTCTGTACGACGATGTCAAAGTGTGTTATTACCGAAATAGAAGTGACACTTTAGCACAATTTTTCACAGTTGATGGACCAATGGTGTACTGTAACAATGTCAATGGCCTCTTTGAAGAACTGAATCAAGAATATTTTGTTGCAGATTGGCGATTGTTTATTGACTCCTCCCAGAGAAGTTTGAAAGCAGTGTTGCTTCACAATGGAAATATGAAACCATCAATCCCTATTGCTCACTCGTGTCATCTAAAGGAAAGTTATGAAAATATGTCAGTTGTTTTGGATGCTATACAATATAAGCATCATCAATGGAATATCTGTGGAGATTTGAAAGTGATTGGTCTGCTAATGGGAATGCAAGGAGGTTTCACAAAATATTGTTGCTTCTTGTGTTTATGGGACAGTAGAAATACAGAACAGCATTATGTTCGTCGTGATTGGGGACAGAGAAACATGTATGCTGTAGGTAGAGACAATGTTCAGCACAATCCTTTAGTTGATCCAAACAAAATCTTTCTTCCTCCACTACATATCAAGTTGGGATTGATTAAAAACTTTGTGAAAGCCATGGCAAAGACAAATTCGCAAGGGTTCCAGTACATTTCACAGAAATTCTCCAGCATTTCACCAGCAAAACTGAAGGAAGGGGTATTTGTTGGTCCTCAGATCAGAGAGCTTATGAGAGATGATGTGTTTGAAGGGACTCTACATGATAAGGAATTGAGATCTTGGAAAAGCTTCAAGTGGATCTGTAAAAACTTCTTAGGAAAAAATAAATCTCAAGAATATGTTGAAGGTGTTGAAAAACTACTAAATGCATACCAGTCTCTTGGATGTCGCATGTCTCTGAAAATGCACTTTTTGCATTCACATTTAGATTTCTTCCCTCCAAATCTTGGGGACGTTAGCGATGAACAAGGCGAGCGGTTTCACCAGGACATAAAATTAATGGAACACCGCTACCAGGGTTTTTGGAATGAATCAATGATGGCAGATTACTGTTGGATGTTATACAGGGACAACCCAGAAACATCATATCACCGCCAGTCTAATGTCAAGCACTTTTAATTTTTGCTCATATTTTGGTTTCCGGTTTTCATGTGAAATGTATGGTTCAATAAAAACTGTTTTGTAAGGTCTAGCATTTTTTGTCATATGCACTGTAAAAAATCTCGGAAAACTCTCTGAATATATAAAAAAGTTTTCCGTAATACACAGATTCGTACGCCCTCCGCAGTTTTCTGCTATAATCAAAAACGTTTCACGTATAGCAAGAAAGTAAGAGTCGACGCATGCGCTGCTCACAATTTTATAGTCCAGCAGCAAATCGAAACTGAAACTTTCGAAAGCACGCAATGAAAACAAGTGCTGACTCATGTATGCGAAGTAACACTCATCAAGGGGATTAGTAGAAGTTTTGTTCCTCGCATGAATTCACTGAAGATAATTCTAAAGTCTTATATTTTCTTGCATATGTATCGTCATAAGATTGAATTTGAAGCTATGTCACTTATTTTTAAGTACGAAGTGCAAATTCTCGACGCATGCTCGCGGAAGGAATACAAACTGAAATTGAAAACCAAATAACTACCGAGAGGACGCCATGTAAATTCATTGCGTCGCATAACTTGTGTAGGTAATTTACTTTTTTCTTGGATACTTTTCTTCTTTCTACCAAATGGGTAATTTTTGTTGGCAGAATTTTATTCTGTCATAAAAATCACCTTTTTGGTGACCAAAGCCTGCAAAAGACCACCACCGACGAATAGGTAAGTCGCTTTGCAACTCTATTACTTTAAAGAGATTTAGTTCATATAAATCTCGTTAAAAAAAAACTATTTTCTTCAGTATTATTTTTTCGTTGTGAACTATTGCAATTTGAAAATATTTTACATTACATAGAACACATATTTAAAGTGCAAGTGTGTCTAGTTTTATTCTGTAAAATTTATGAATTGAAGATTATAAAAAAATTTAAATATGTGTTATTGTGTACTTTGTTTTTATGTGTCAATCTCAGTTAATATTTGGCTATGTATCAAGCATTATGAATTAAATGTTATAATATGCAAATTGTCAGGTTTGATAGTTCGTCTTTAAGGTTGCATGTTTTCATTCTCTTGTAAACAGTGTAGCTAGATTGTATGAAGTAAAAAAAAAAAAAACTATCTCTTGTAATTAGGAACATAGTGCTTCAGTATTATCTAAATGACGATATCTCTTTAAATATTTGCATTAGCGAAACGCTTTAAATTAGTTAAATGTGTATTAATTTATTTAACAAATAGATACATATATGTATTTAAAAGTGTCTTCATTTTTTTCGTTTTACGAGCCTCAATTTTACCAAAAGCAAAAAAAAAAAAAAAAGAAAAAAAAAGACTTAATAAAATAATTTTGTATTTTTACACCATATTAAAGTATTTGACTTATAATTTATATGATACTTTGATTTATAATGTATGTGATACTTTGATTTATAATGTATATGATGTTGCTTTTTCAAGGGGGGGTGGGCGCTTCATAGCATTTTATGGGTGCACCATCACTTTTATGGTGGGGGAGGGGTTATTCTCGTATATATGAAATGGAATAATCATGTAATAGAGTTCAATGTTTTAATAAATAAAATATATAATGCATTTTGCGCACACTGTAAAAATAAAATCAGTAACCTATTTTGAATAAGTATTTATATTTGTGATGAGCTGGAAAAGGGCAAGAACAGAAGAATCAACCCGAATGGTTCCAGCAGGGGGACTTGGTGTCATATTTAAATTCATCAATTTCTCTGTTGGTACTTTTCGGTACACTTTGTTCGTCAGAGAAATTGACTTGAGGTGAACGAATTCCGGAACGCGAAGGGTAGGTAAGTCCTGTCAAATTTTATCCGAAGATAAAAGCTATCAAGTTTGATACAAGATATGTTTTTAAGTTCTGCATTAAAAATACAATATGTTGATAGTTTTGTCTTGAAAATATTGAGAGAAAAACTGAAGTTTAAGATTGTTTAACAAACAATCCCCACTTTTCAGAAGGTACCCCCACTCCAATTCCCCGACGATTTTGTGATTAGGAATGAAACTACTAGATTATTTCATAATTTTTCAAAAATTTATAACTGTGCATATGTTATGCTGTTAACCATGCTATTTGTCATTAGAAATTCCAAAAAAAAAAAAAAAAAAATCCACGAATAATTCTAAAATTGCTTGTATTATTGCTCTTAGATATGAAAGAATTGAAACTGATATGGTATGCAATACTATAATAAAGAATTATGTTTTAGAAAAAATCACGGAAAAAGGATTCCGAAATTCTCGGAAACGTTTTTGAAAATTGTTTGGAGAATTCCGAAATACTCGGAAACGTTTTCGAAACTTTCATGAACCACAGCTGCACAGAATACTCAGAAACATTTCTGGAAATTACGGAAAGAGGATTCCGAAATACTCAGACACGTTTCTGGACATTACAGAAAGAGGATTCCGAAATACTCAGACACGTTTCTGGACATTACAGAAAGAGGATTCCGAAATACTCAGAAACGTTTTTAAAACTTTCATGAACCACAGCTGCACGATATACTCAGAAACGTTTCCGGATTTTTTTTACAGTGTGTGTAATACTGTTTTCTTAATGTCGCCCATGTATTTTCTATACCTTATAAGCTATGGTTTTCGCGGAGCAGCACCATTAAAAATGGTGCTGCTACGCGAAAACTATATGTGCTACAGAAAAACTATTTACATTTTTGAATTCAGGACAAAAAACTGATTCAGAAAAGTACAAAGTCATCTGCGATGATTAAAAAAAGTTTTTTTTTGTCGACCTGTGTAATGACAGATTTTTTTGTTCTAGTATTAACCACTGAAGAGTACAGCAGACTTACTTTTCTTGCAAATTGCATGAAGAGTTCAACTTCAAACGCTTCTCCTGTAAAATTTCATTTCTTCGTATTGCGGCGCTCTTCTTCCAAATGGGCGATATACAGTGGTGGTAAAAAAAATTGCATCACCCGCGCCGCAAAGGAGAGGAATATCATTCCGACTGCATTCATCACACAGTCAAGCATCCCGTGTCACAGATGATTTGGGGATGTATTTCTGATCAAGGAGTTGGTGGGCTTCTCTTTGTACAAGGAACAGTAAACGCTCGGGTGGGTATTGGCATTTTGGAGAAGAAATTGCTTTTTACTATCCGGGATCACTTTACTTCAGTTCCAAACGTCATCTTCCATGATGATTAGCTCCGTGCCATAGGGAAAAACTGGTAAGTAACAATTTAAAAACCTTTATCCTGCCATTAGACTTAAATTAACATGCGGTTAAGTATTTATTTTTTTCTCTAAACTCACACGCAGGTTCAGAAATGGAAAAATGAGCATGGGGTCAGCAGTTTGCCTTGGCCCGGAAACAGCCCCGATCTACATAAACAACTATCGGATTCCAGCTGTTAAATATTTATTTGATAAATTTTGCAGAATTTCACATACATTCATCGTTAATCGGTCGGCTAAAACTTCTCACATAATCCCATTGTTGTGAAAATGCGAGGGTGATGCTATCTTTTTTACCAGTATTGTATTGTGGAGTAGAGCTTGACCACGAAGATATGGCGGATGACCTTGAAGAAGAAACATCATTTGTATCGGGTGGTTTGCTATTAGGAAACCACCCGATTATTTATTTGTTATTTATGTGGTGGTTTTGCAATAGATAATAATGGTCTTTGTAATAGGTAGAATCGGCCAGAAAGCGCTGAGTAGTATGAGACACGTTATCGCTGATCCTATCTATTGCAAAATAATAACAACCTATTACAAATGACACAAATGATGTTTTCGCTTCAAGGTCATCCGTCATCTCTCCGTGGTCAAGCTTTAGGGGTATACCTTCTGGAAATCTGTTTGTTTACTTCTAGTCTAAATTTTCCGTAAGCACAAAATGGTGCGATCTTCATTAATGACACCCTATCTTTTCTTCTATCCATTAGGGAGCTAATATCCATTGGCATTTGAGAATTTTAGCTCCCTTTTACCAATCAGACAAAGGTACCTGGATTGTCATCAAGTAAATTTAACTTAGTCAAGAGTGCCTGATCCAAATTGACACTCAAGGGATCTTTAACAAGCTGCGTTTTTGTGCGGCATTTATGCTGACTATTTTCTGCATCTTATAAATATACCAGATAAACACTTGGATGGCGGGTTTCAACCAACGACCAATGATATGATACCCACGTCTAACCCCTGTTTCACCCAGCCGACCAGAGAGAGTGTCCTACTATGACCAGATTTGTCATTCAAAACTTAAAACATCTGAAGAAAAATCTTCTTTTGATCATTTCGATATCGAAATACGAAATTAATTATTTTAATATGAAGAAATAGTTTCAGTTCAAATATCGATATTGTACAGTAGAAAACACACTTGAGTAAATTCACTTCCAGGAGTGGACAAGTGTTCAACAATAGCACTATTAATTATCCTCTGCAACTAAACTGTATTATATCGATTTAAGTACTTTTCAAATTAGCCAGTTAATCGACAAAAATTTTTTTTAATGAAGCAAATGAGCCGAGTTTGAGGTTATAAACGATACTTTAAGGCTTGAAATATTTCCGTCAGTTCCACGCATGCATGAGGATAGCAAATGGAAATCTCTAATTAAGAGTGCCGTTTTTTTCCCTGATAGGAGATGGAAGGATCTATTCGCTTCTTAACAAATAAAGTGTAAAAAATATTTCAATTAATTCAGCTTGCTGGAAGTCGCTTCTATTCGAAGAAATTTTCTGCTTGAAAAAGTCGTATTGAAATTTGAAATTAAAATGAAAATAATTTAATTAAAATTTGATGGTTAGGTTAAAATGTGTGGTTTTTAGTTAAATAATTCAGTTGCTATTTCAGAAGTGTGTTATTTTGTAACTAATATGCTTAAATTTAATCTAGATTTAAGTTTAGAGCTAGGCGGAAGTGATGTTTTTTAATTAATCATAAGATCTTGGTTTTTAGACAAGAGTTTCAAATTATAAACCTTTCATTGCTTTAAAAAATCCTTAATTGCAGTTGATTAACACATTTATGGTTTAAGGCACAATAAAAATAATTTTGGCCCGACCGTTTAGTAATAAGTTTTATTGCTCATATGCTTTGAAAATTAACATGTAAATATCTTGAAGAAAGTGGATACTCATTTTTAACTATGGATATTTCTTTTAATGTAATAAAATGTCTGTGTTAGATAAACAGAATCATCTAACAGTTAAACATCTTTCAAACTCATACAGGAACACAAAAAAATTCGTAAAAGCACTTTGCATCAAAGTTCAAATATTTTAAGTTAATAAAAAGAATTTTGCATTTTACTTCCATTACTGCGTCTAGTTTTATTTCTGAGCAAATGATACATCAATATAACTGTACGATTTGATTAGAAAAATTTTAATCCTAAAATTAAAAGTTTGAAGTTCAAATTAGCTGAAAAAACTCACAACAGGATACTTTAATTAACGCACGCTACTGATTCAACCGGTAGCATGTGAGAAATAATGGGAAGTTCGTCGAAATAAGTATGAATCGAAATTACATTGCAATTTAATGCGCCCTTTTTATCTATTTTAATACTACTACTTCTACTCTATTGTTAATAA
Source organism: Uloborus diversus (assembly GCF_026930045.1). Classification (NCBI taxonomy): domain Eukaryota; kingdom Metazoa; phylum Arthropoda; class Arachnida; order Araneae; family Uloboridae; genus Uloborus; species Uloborus diversus. The sequence goes on from NC_072740.1 coordinate 57,873,673, forward strand.
CGATAATAATAATAAATCCTTGGCTATTACTAAGCTAATTGACTTCCCCGAAATTGAGACAGGGAGATACTGGACTTTTGTACATGGGTCATTCTTACAAAAATAGTAAAAATCATGTTCAACACTTTTGAATGTTGTTTATCAATTTATTGAACTTTTATTGAAATGTGATGTTACAGTTCTTGAACACAGACAAACTGAATTCTCACGATATTCGAACTTAGAAATTGCACCTTTATAGCTGTAAAATCTTAATAAATTTTTAACAAAGATTGTACATTTTTTGGCATAAATTGTAATTCTTTGGTTTGGCATAAATTGTAATTCTTTGGTTTGGCAAGTCATGGTTACATTCGACTAGTTATCAGCATACTAAAACCAGCAATGGTCACGCTAGCTGAATTGAATTATTTTAAGAAAAATAAGACGTAAAAAGTATTCAACAGAAATAAAACGCTTATTTTTCGAACAATATAATTTCAACTTTCCAATTTGAGCAACATTGAAATTAAAAAGTGGATAACTGGCTAATAGCTTTTGAAATTTTCACTGAACAATAATAATAAATAAATAAATAAATAAATAAAATTGTTCCGCTGCTGCATTTTTTATTTATAGTTTACCAAGTTTAGCTTATGTTTTATCATATGTTCTTGAAAAACATTTACAGTAAGAATGGCCAAAAAATCAGTTATGGTTACATGTGCTCAAAACTGAAATACTTGCTTTTACTCGACTAGTTGTGGGCACATTATTTTTTTAAGTATCTTAACTAATGGTAAAAATATACTTACATGATAAAAAACGACCAAGAAATGAGCGCGTTGTAATAAAACTGAGACCTGATAAGAATAAGCAATGCCAGGTCCTTAAACTTTTTAAAAACTTAAATGCAAAGAAAACTCGCTATTGGTGACTGAGAAACAATAAAGCTATAAATTATTGTCGAAAAAAACTTATATGGGGAAAAAACGTTTTTTTTTTTTGGGGGGGGGGAGGATTTTTTTTTTGAAAGATGCTATTTTGAGAATCGATTGATAGTGCTCCTGGAATATTGATTACAAACTAGATATTGACAATACAGAACAAGACTGTCCATTACTCGTTGGATGCCAATAACTAGTCTGGCATCCAAAAAATTATAATCATAATGTATATGCCATGTGTACAAGTATGTAATGCAGATTTTGTTTTCTAAAAAAACATGTTGAATTTGGAAGAATGATTAAAATTGTTTTATTCAAAATATGCTCCATGGCTTGTTATACGTTTCCTTTATACTTGGCGAAATTGTAAATACCTTACTAGTAAACCTTTGTTTTCCTGCAAACCGTTCACCGAGTCATTTTTTCACCTCTTCATACGAACAGAAGCGCTGCTAAACAACTGCACGACATATCAATTTAAACAAGTATTAGTTGGAAAGAGCCAAGTCAGGTGAGTAAGCCGCATGGGTCAGAACTTTCCCGAAGAATGCATCCAACGTGTCATGAACCCATTTTGTCGCATGTGATGGAGCGTTGAGCATGAAGAAAACGGACTTCCTTCAGCCTTTTCGGGATTGAAGCTCTCTTTCGAGCAGTGAACGGTTCAAATTGGTGTATTGTTGATAATAAAAATTCAGCATTAATCGTTTCCGTAGGATTAACAGCTCATAACAATCTCCGCTCCTTGGTCCCATCAAACACAGAGTTTTCTGCCAATTACACAATATTTGGCACGCCGAAACCATCGCCTACGTGTGTCTTGAAATGAAGCCTGATCATCATAAATTTCTAGATAAAATCAGCATGATTCGACAGCAGTTTTTTTCAAACGAACGCAAAGAAATTTACGCTGTGAATGCTCTTTTTTCGGCACAAATTTTAAGATATTGAAGGCAACAACACAACAATATGCACACACTTTTCTAATTTATCACTCGTGCATGTCTAACAATTGTTGATGACACAACTAACTGGCGCAATTTCAAATTTTTTATAACACAAACTGCAATGATGCAGCACCTGTAGCCGGAACATAGCCGGCATAACCCAATCAGTTAGGCAATGAGCTTGTGGTCGAATCGTTTCAGATTCAATGCCAGCCGGTCAGAGGTTCTCTGTTAATACTGATAATTGTTATTGATGAACGTTGAAGATTGTAATCAGAGTTCTTCAAGTTCTTCTGTCAAATTTACAAATTGATATCTGTCTGAGTAGAACAGAGTTTGTTTGGCTCCTGGTCTAGATAAAAAAAATATATTTTAAGGTCGATAAATGGTGCCACCATAAATCGTGTGTTGTCTGACCTAAGTCTGACTTGTACCATGTGGTTCTCGTTAGAACGGAAGCGCGCTATTCTGTTTTCAGCCTTAAACCAGGTAGTAATATATACTAATCATACTATATATATATATATATATATATATATATATATATATATATATGTGTGTGTGTGTGCAAAATTCCTAATAATTACGCGTAATTTCTGCTCTTTAAATAGTATTTACCAAAGCGTATTCATATAATATCACTACACATATACAGTTCTGATTTGATTTCGAAATGAATTCATTTAATATACGAAACCTTTGAAGAAGTAGTATGACTCGGGGGAAATCTTCTGGCATAGGAAATAATAGCTCCAGCAAAATAGATAATACTGAACCCGTATTATATCTTTCATGAAAGTGTATCATTCATTGAAATAACACTAGATAATTTCTCGTAGGGATAATAATCAGTTACGGACTTGGTCTCTCGAACGATAAATAAAGGCAATACAGCTAGTTTGTTGTTGCAATAATTGATTTTTCCGTTAATGATAAATAAGTATTTAACTTCATTAGAACTGTACACAATTGTTCTGCTCATATACATAAGAAATGAAATACTCATTCGAAACTAGTAAGCTGAGATTAAAATTGTAAAATTGTTTCATGTTACAATCGTGTGACACTTGTTAAGAAATTAAGAGATTATTTATTTTCAAAAAATTCAGGAAGTTTCTTGAAGTTTGCATAAACATTTATTCACAGCAAAAATGAAAATTATTTAGTATATCGATTCCATATTTTACCGAGATACTAACTCCGTATTATATCTTTCATGAAATGTGTATCATTCATTGAAATAACATTAGATAATTTCTCGTAGGAATAATAATCAGTTACAGACTTAGTCTCTCGGAAGACAAATAAAGGCAATACATCTAATTTGTAGTTGCAATAATTGATTATTTTGTGTTAATGATAAATAAGTATTTAACTTCATTAGAACTGTACACACTTTTTCTGCTCATATAAATAGGAAATAAAATTCGTGCAGCAGTTGCTAAGAGAACAAAAGATTAATTATTTTCAAAGAATTAAGGAAGTTGCGTGAAGATTGTATAAACATTTTTACATAGCAAAACTAAAAATTATTTAGCATATTGATTCAAATTTTTACTGAGACATACTACAACACCAGTTTGCAGTCACGATTTCAAATAAAAAGCACAATCTCATTACTCTTATAAAATTACAAATGTATTTCAATTCAGTAAAACTTTCCCTAATTCAATATCACTCGCAAACGGATCCATTGATCGAGCATTTGCGGTTGCTGCTAATTTTGCAAAGGAATTTTAACTCCCGGAATGAACATCCTCTAAACTTGTGAATTTTCTTAAGCGTATTCCCAGTGACAAATGGAGAAAATACTTTGGACAAGCTTTCTAGCTTTGAGCTCAAAGTTATAGGAAAACAGCCTTTTTAATTAATTCGCTGGGAAATATTTAGCGAATGCTTTAGAGAGGTATTCATATATCTGAGTTTTAAATTAGCCTTCAGATAAATATCCTGTTTAAATCTTCGAATTCATCTGGCTTCTGATAAATGAAGTAATGCTCATAAATGTTCATGGGTGTTTCATTCCAGTGCAAATGTGAAAAGTATTTGTAATTGGAATAAAATTGCCTTACTCGACATATTTATTTATTTGTCTATTTATTCATTTAAAAAAAATATTTTGCTTACTCATTTTTTTTCATCTATTATTTATTCACTCGTTTTTTCATTTATTCCCCAATTCCTCTATTTCTTCAATCATTAATTCATTTTTTAATCAATTTATATAATTATGTCTTTTGTTACTTCATTTATTTTGCATCATTCTTTATTTTTTCGTTCATTCATTCCTTTGCTCATTGATATTTATGAACATAAATATGCGTATCTGCATGAACGCTAGCAAAGTACTGCGCATTTTTTATATTTTGACTGCACAATTTTGCTTTGATTCATATTATTATTATTTTGTGTTTAATTTTACTTGTGTTTTTAAAACAATGTTATTATTTATTTTTTTAAGGATTGCCCTTTGCTTAACAGCACGAGAAAATATCAGATCCTGTTCAGCCTTTTCAAAATAAAGCATTTCCCTGCATGTTAAACATTACCAAAAATATTATCCAATTATATATAACTTTCTGAATTTTTGGTGCTTCAGCAATGAAATTTTACCGTCACGCATGCTATGGCACGAGTTTCACTGTTGGTGACGTCAGAGCGTAACTCGATCAGTGGTTTTGGCTATTATATGTATTAGGATTTCTTTGAAATGTGATTAAAAGAGCATGTTCTTACACCAAAGTTTGACAACTTCAAATTGATAACCAAGCATATACTTTTTAAGAACAAATATAGCAGTTCTATAAACTTTCAAGCATAATATCCTTTAATAGCAAGTATTTCAATCAGTATCAGTAACCACGAGTTTTATAATGATGTGACGCCAAGTGATAAAAGAAATTGTATGCATAAAGCACTTAAAATATTTTTAATAACAACTAAAAAGAGTCGCTCCTACTTGTTTATGCAAAATGATCTTCATCTCATATTCAGAGAATTTCATGGATGACACTTTTGTCATTACTGAGCATCTGCAATAGAAAAATTATGGTAATATCGATTTAGTTTCATAATTTATTGCAAAGTTAGGTTCATAAGTTTATTCAAAAAGTCTTAATTTTCAAGAAATTTTATTTCCTTGACACTTTTACGAGCAAATTGACCTTATTTTGATTGATAATTAGAATATGCATATATTTCTCTTAGAACACTTATTTATGATGCCGTTTTTCGGTGAAATAAATAAATGACAAAATAGCCAGTTAGTTTATTAAAATAGACATTGTAACGGAGTGCCTAAGGGGTGTCATACCTTTTCGCTCTTTATTTTTTTTTTGTCAGATTGCATCAATTTCGTTTTAATTAGCTGCAGTGAAAACAAATGGCCAGCTTAATTAATACTTTAATAAATATTAACTGTAGTCATTCAGGCGCACTTTGAACGTCGATTTCTCTATTTTGAACTACGTTGAAAAGCATCATTGTGTTTTCTGTAACAGAATAGAAGGAAATCTTCAAAGTACTGTAAAAATACCTAAGTGTCCAAAATTAATAAATACAAATTACTAATCCCATTTAAAAAGAATTATTTGTCTGGTTTTCCGATACTTGTGATTAACTCCCATTCCTTGGATTTTCCCTAAGGGAGAAGATTTCCCTTATTTTCCGTCACATATGGAATTACCCAGTATTCTAGCCAAAAACCAGTAAATGAATGTGTTGCACATTTCATTTTCTTTAAAGGGTCAAAGAAAATATTGTTCTTATGTAGTTAATAACCCTCATTATCTTGCCAACTGCAACAACAGCTATATCAGATTGGATGTGGATTGAATACAGACGGTAAGAAGGAATATAAAAGAGAATTTCATAAAGTTCTGGTTCTAAAAACCTTACATCTAATAAATACGGAATGTTGTCCTAAAAGTGCTGTGTGGAATAAAGTCGATAAACAAATTACTTAAAATGTTACTCGGTCAACGTAAGTATGCGTAAAGTATGGTAATTCAGCTCATAAAAATGTCACGGAAGCCCAGATCGTTTTAAACATTTTATTTTTATTCTCGTTCGGCATTTATCTAAATGAAAAGGGCTATAAATTCTTATAACTTTCCTGTGTTCATTCAGCATGGTTTCTCAAAAGTAATGAAATACTCCTTCTTGATTTTTACTTATTGTCTGTATTACGAGTCAAAAGAATGTGATAATAAAAGATACAATTTAGTCCTTAACATTTTCATTAAAACGAGTAAATGTCAGTAAATAAGCAAATGAATTAGCAATGAACTTAATTAACCATTTTGATATCATCAGAATAATCATTACTTAAACATTATGCATACTTTAAATTGAGAAAACAGTAGGTAAAGATGATCCTTTTGTTGGCTTTTCGTAAGTCGTGACAATAAAACAATACATACGTAATATTAATGTAATCATCTTAAATCGAATACTTCTCATTGCTTGAATTGTTAACCAAATTTAATTATGCTGAATCCATTCGCATGGGTAGGAATTTTTTTTGTATATGTTGCCATTTATTCCAGGAATTTTATACTTTGGCTTTTAATTATACAGGGTCTATCTGTACAGCGTTTACAGACTTTCAGGAAAGAAATAGTGCATCTAGACGGTAGGACATCACATAGCAATGAATGGTCGGAAACGCTTTCCTGGCGCGATAGTGACGACACCAAGCACAAGAAAGACAAGACACGAATAAGAAGAGAAAACAAGTTCATTATTATCAATGCAGCAAAAATGCTGGTAAATTTTTGTCTGGTGTACGCGATAGATGTCGCAACGTAAACCGAAGCATCAGATTACGGTGCATGCGCACACGCTGTTTTTGTTGCCACGCTCGCTATAAAGCTGTGCACTGGTGTGCAAAAATTAAGGACGAAGTAGAAAAATTAGCATATCAGCTGAACGAAGAGGCAGAGCGGAAAGAAAGACCAATCAGGAGATTAAGTAAGGTGATGTACGGTAGCACATGCGCAGATATGCAGGCAGACGTAATGGGGGAGTGTCTGAGTAGTATAAAGCAAGTTGTCGGTGTAAGATCAGTATTTCTGGCAAAGAGAAATTCACGCCATATAGCAGTTAAAATCACACCGAGTTGCTGCCTCAGCGAGAAATGGCGAATAATCAATCTGTTAGACGACATCTGGATGCTTTTTCCCGAGGTCTAATCATTGGGAAGTTGGAGGAAGGCCGCAGTGTGACAAGTGTGGCTGCAGAGTTCGGAATTGCTCACAGCATCGTTTCACGACTTTGGGGACAATTTCAAACTACAGGAACAGCTATCCGGGGGTTCAGTAGTGGTCGTCCACGAGGAACCACACCCGCAAATGACCGGTATATTGTCTTACAGACCAGAAGAAACAGGCGGCAGACAGCGGGAGAAATCGCTAGACACACGACACAGGCGACTGGACGACCGATTTTGCGTTTTACCGTGGCCAGAAGACTGCACAGTGGTGGTCTGTTTGCACGACGCCCTATACGGTGTGTACCTCTAACGCCTGCCCATCGGAGAAGGCGTTCTCTGTGGTCCCGGGAACACCAGAATTGGAGAGACAATGAATGGGGACGAGTACTCTTTACAGATGAGAGCAGATTCAGTCTGAGTAGCGATTCTCATCGCATACTCATCTGGACAGAGCGGGGAAGCCGCAATCATCCCTCGAACATCATTGAAAGGGACAGGTATGGAGGTCGCGGTGTTCTCGTTTGGGGAGGCATCATGCTTGGTAGTCGTGCAGACCTTCACATCTTCGATGCAGGTTCAGTCAACGGGACCCTTTATTGCAACGAGATTCTTCTTCCATATGTGCGTCTCTTTAGAGGCGCTATGGGTCCGCAGTTCCTTTTCATTTACGACAATGCACCATGTCATCGCACAGTAGCTGCCAAACAGCGCTTAGGGAGTGAGGATAATGAACGTATGGATTGGCTGGCACGATCTCCGGATCTCAATCCCATCAAGCATGTATGGGATTTTCTAGGCAGACGCTTGGCAGCTCGTACCTTACCACCAGCAACGATTCGGGAGCTTCGATTGGCGCTGCAAGACGAATGGGCAGCAATGCCTCAACAACTCATTGACACCCTCATTTTCAGCATGGACAGACGCTTTGAAACCTGCCTAGCAGTCGGGGGAGATCATATCCCCTACTAAAGACCGGATGTTTCTTGCTGGACACCCATCACAGGGATGTTTCGGCCTTCAGTCGCATTGCGCTCCATGCTACTTTTTCAATAAAGCTTCTTTTTATCCCTCTGATTTCTCTTTTAGTAAGTGTTGCTTACATTACACATGTCCTTACGTATTGGGGTATTAAATGTGTTGGTATTGAATGTGTTGATTTGGAAAGCTTTTGTAAAAAGTTATATTGAAAAAACCGTCTCATCCTTAATTTTTGCACACCAGTGTATTTCAATGCGCCGGAGATGCGAGGCATGCATCAGGGCCTTGGGTCGTAGTTTTGAACACCTACATTGATGACGATCGTTGGTTCCTTAATGTTCATTTTTCTTAGTTTTTTGTACTAAGGATAATAAACATGTTTTCTTCTCTTATTCGTGTCTTGTCTTTTTGGTGATTTGCGCCGTCACTACCGCGCCAGGGAAGCGTTTTTCACCATGCATTGCTACGTGGTTTCCCATCGTCTAGGTGTACTCTATCTGCCCTGAAAGTCTGTAAACGCTGTACTGGGACACCCTGTATATGTATTTGAGCATAAAAAACCATAATGTATCATAGTATCAATTTTTTTTTATTTAAGAAATGATGTACTTGTCGTGAGTGTAACAGTGCGGGGACACATAAAACACATAAAATTTTCTAGATTTTTAAAGTTCGATTTTTTTTTAGAATGTTGATACTTTTTATTATGACACATAATGTGTTCTTTTATTCAATTATAAACTGAAAGTCTAAAAATACCGGGAATAAAATAGAAATGTACAGGTAATAATGTCTCACTAGTGCAAATGGATTGAGCAAATATTTTCGCTTCGAAATAGTACGTATTGTTTAACAAAGTTGCCTGCCTGATTTCAGTTAATGTACTTGATTTCTTCAATTATAACCTTGCGGTGAGAATGAATAATTGAGTTCATAAGAAAGATATTAGAAAGCAAAAAAGTAAATTCGTTAAAATTAAATCAAAAATAAATAAAAATAACTAAATAACAAATAAATTTTTAAAAATGAATAAAAATAATTTATTAAAATAAATAAATGAAATATAAATTTAAAAAAAAATGCTTTTTGCAATTCATTATGGAAATATGGGGAAAAAAACTACCATCATCTTTTTTTTCTATCAAGTTTTCAAACTGAAATCTCAAAATATAAATGAAAAACAGTCTCATTGGTGAGCGATGTCGATTGTAGAGCAATAGGAAGAAAACAAATTGAATTCAAAGCTTTACCAGTTTTAATAATCTATTATTAAGTCCTAACTTGCAGATAAAGTGAGAGAAAAGTTTGTTTTCAATTTAGTTAGAGGAAATATAACAGATCATTGGGATACATTTTCACGAAAAAGACAGAAATTGCTAGCAGAGAGCGCTTTTTCATTTATGTAAGCCACTCTATAATGGTATGAAACTGACAAAAACTCATGTGTTGGCATGTCTAATTCAAGAATTTTAAACTGCATGTTGTGCAAATGCTCATCATTTCCATAACATACACTTAATAATAAGAATATGAAAAAAGCAGGGCAGAAATGGCGTTGATTTGGTAAGAAATGTTTAAAAATTTTAAATATTTCTGCTGATTGTTTGAGCTTATAAAATGAAATTTTTTAAATTTTTTTTTCCTTGCAATTAAGTCATGTAGCTATCAATAAACTAAAAAATACTTTCACATCTTATATAATTTCAAGGGACAAATAAAAGAAATTTTCCTTAGTTTTTATTAGTTCTGCAAATTAGATTGATAAAATTTGTTTTCTTTTCAAATGAACTGGTTTTCTATAGTACTGGTAATATATGCTTCTAACTTGCAGTCAACATGAGCCAAGAATAAAATTTACAGTTGGTTTCAACAAAAAATTAATCATAATAAAAAAAATCTTGACTTCTACTAAGAACTTAAAATTAAGCCACAAAAAGATGTAAACACGCATTTAATTCGTTTAGTTTACGTTCTAATGTATTTTTAATAATAAAAATTCTGCTCAGTTGAAATTTTTTGCTCATGGTTAGTTGATTTTATTATTTCCTCTGTTATAACAAAGACTTCATCAAAAACAAGTTTTTCAAAATATTCTAACAAGTAATCGTTTGAACTCAAAGCATTTTACTTTTCACGCAATAAAACTAACTTAAAAATCTTAGAAATAAAAGATCTCATATAAGTTCTGTTTAATAAAGTTTATCTTTTCAGACTTATCGACTATGACTAGCATCCAGAACACGCGTGCATTCCAGCCAATTTCATTAAAATACCAAGTCTAATTAAAATGAACTTCGTCATTTTCAAAGAATAAGCTATGAGAATGGGTATGAAATAATTTTGAAACATAATGTGTTAACTGAAGGGTAAAATCAGTAATCCGCTATTTCTGTTTGCCCATTCATTTCTCCAAAAATGTTCAACATGTAAAACTGTATGTTTCTTTTCTTGACAACTTGTGCTTTGCTGCGGTTGTATATGCTTTATATTCAAGGTGATAAAAGCGTTTATTATCATACTATTTTATAATCGAGATTTCATGATTATGGAAACTTTTCCATATTAGAAGTTATGGACGTTTTCTGCCACTGGAGTATTTATTAACGTAAACTGAGCTGAACGTATACTGCATATTTTAACAAAGGAATTTGGAAAATATTTAAATTAAACAAAAAGAGAAAAACATGTACATATATAACAACAGCTCAGCATGGTCGGTTATTGGCTAATCATTTTGTCTCGCTTACAGGTTTCTAGTTATTGGTTTGTAACAATTCTTTCACTAATATCTAGAAGAGACTTCTTAAAATTATCCTTTTCTGAAAGCATGATATGTAGTTGGTGATTGTACTACCGATATGCCGAATACCGGTATTTGGAACTACCTTGCAATTTCGTAATACCGGTATTTGATGGGGTAGAAGACCGGTATTTCCGGTGTTAGCAAAAAATTATAAACAGTTTTTACTTAAAGAGTATTCAATTTAATTAATTAGGTATTTTCTGTTATTTTGAATAAAAATTTCGTTTTCGACGAGGCCCACCCAAAATCAATCTATTGAAATAAATTTTTTTCTTCAAAGCACGAATTTATAGAATATCAAGGAATTAATAAAAAAGAAGAAAAATTTCAAAATTATATTATTTCATCACCAGATGGTGTGATGAATCGCACTTTCGTGATCTTGACTTTATGTGAACCACGTTTTTATTTTCTCGATTTCCTTGACTTGTTCTCTAGTGAAAACTAATTTTAAGTGTCATTCAAACCTTAATTTGTTGTCACTGGAATTAGCGTGATGTTGTCTCGCCATTCAGCTTTATACCAATTGAAATAATATTTATAATTCCTTGAACATTTGCAAAAAGGTAAAGCATTATATTGGAACATATATTTTATTTATTACAGAAATTTACATAATTGTAAAGATTTTCAGAAAAAAAACGGAAAGAAACTAATAAGGTCAAATTTATCGTAAACATCAAACTAAAGAGTTAATAATAACCAAATACAAACCTATACTGACCAAGAGGGAATCGTTGAAGATGATTTTCATACTGGGAAAGAATTGTGGCTCGAAATTACTAATATATATATATATATATATATATATATATATATATATATATATATATATATATATATATATATATATATATATATATAAAGTAGTAACTGTTCAGCTATAAATAATAATGATAAAAAAACTACCCACAATACAAAAGAAACACCCACACTTGCAAAACTGATGCTTTTCAAAACCAATTAGTTAAAGACCAAATTATTTGAAGATGAAGGACTTCCAGGTAACTACAGGAGGTGTATCGCGCATTATTAACAGTACCATCGGCCTGTGTGAATTCAGAAGGAATATTTTCAAATGCAGAAAAATTTTTCTCTAAAATTAGTTCCAAGCTTAGTTACAATTAAATAGATGCTTATGTTTCTTGCTGATATCTGTTCCTTCATTTTACATTTGTTCAAAATAGGTAAACAGTGCAGTTTTTGCACAAAATGATGATATATGGCAACAAAACATTATTGTTTTGAATGTTTTGGGGGAAATTTCTAATACCGGTATTAATACCGGAATTCCAGTATCACATTAAAAAATACCGAATACCGGTATTGCATTTTTGGTCCGGTATTGCAATCCCTATATGTAGTCATTTCCCACTCATTGTTTTAATATGTCTCTTACTCCAAAAATAACTAACATAGTTAAAACGATTCTTTGAATCAGAAAATATGTTTAAATTTTAGATGGAAGCTGTGTTTTGTTAAGCATTTTGTACAAAATTAATTTGCAGCAGAAGTTACTGTATAAGTAATATGAAATTTTCTTTCAATTTCAAAATTAAAAGTAATTTCCTAGCAATTTTGTCGCATGTAAACTCCAGGAAGTTCTCATTTGTTTTTAATAAAATTTTTATGGTTGAGAGTCTAATTTGAGCAGCTTTATAAGGAATGAACGCTTGAGTTCTTGCTCCTGTTAATAAAACGCATAAATAATGGAAAGAAATTCACTCCAAAACAGATTAAGAAAACACAAATCCGAATGGTAACATTTGTTTGTATTTTTTTAGCATTTGGAGTACATTTAATTTTTATCTGAATCATTCCCCATAAAGATCAATATAGCTTATATACTTAGTGGTGCTTAACACTCTAAAGACTGTAAGCTTTGCGGTTGAGTATGGATTTTTTTTTTTACGCAAAAAAAATTTATCAATAATAAATATTTAATAAGTATTTCAAGTTCTATTATATTTTTTTCAATAATTTTGTGCAAATAGATGGGACATAATTTGTCTATATAAGGTAGGTGCGGGTAATAAAGTTTACCTAAGGGAGATTTGAAATAAAATAAAAATTACGTATCCGAATCAACAAATTGTAATATTAATTAAACATACCGATCAGTTACTAGAAGAAACTAACGAAAAATCACTAGTTTTGCAGAAAACAAGCATAAAATAAAACATTTATTAAAACCTTGTCATTAGGCCTTATTATACTATAGTAGGATAATAAGGCCTAAGAACTTTAACATTATTTAACAGTCAAAATAAGCTTCTAACATTGGTAATTTAGATCAACTGCAAAATATATGCATTAATCATGATTAATGTCTTCAAAATGACAAAAAAAAGTATTTGATCAACAACCGTTAGGGCACTCAAAATTATCTTTGTCATAGACTGTCACACCGACGCATCCCTTATAATACAACTTGCTGCATTTTGGATATAGTCTCATGTCAGTCATCTTATCCTCTCACAAGTGTGTGATAGTAGCAAATAGCATCGTTTTCTATAGTGTAATTTCTTTCACTGAGGGTTTACGTCTTTTTTATTTTCTTCTCTTTCTTGTTTCTGTCAAACAAGTCTCTGATGACTGGAGTTCTCTGATAATTAATGGCTTTTGTTCTAAAAATTCTTGTTGTTGTTTTTTTCATAATTTTCTCTGGTGTAGGCATAAACTCCTGAAATGCTGTACTTTTTATTGGAGCAAGCCGCACATTGTCTTTTTCATCGTCCGAACTAGAATCGTAAATCATGTGTAAAACTTTTCAGAAGCTCTGCTTGGGGTACTACTATAACACTGAACCGATTAGTAAACAGTCGTAACTACTTATAAACTTATTGTAAAACTGACAAATATTGTTGCAAAAACAAAGCAGTATAATAAGGTCTACGATCAAATTTGGTAGGCCTTATTAGCCGCTGACATCGTGTACAAAGAAGTACACAAAAGTACAATAATTGGTTAATGTATATGACTCAGATATCAAAGATCGATAGAAGCACTGGCAACAGAAAACTGGAGAGCAAAACTATATCTAAAAGTGTAATATTACAAAAATTATTTAACATTCAGTCGGACGATTTTTTATTATTCGTGTTGCACAACTGCTCCGCTCAAACAATTCGCATCTTACTTGTCGCAAGAAGTGAACAATATGTCGCGACCAGTATAAAGTGCCGTCTATGAGAGTTAGATACCTACAAGTGCGTTCTTGAGTAGATACGAACATTTTAAATTGTATTTTTGTTGTTTAGGCTTTATTAGCCGACAGGCCTTAATACCTGCACCTACCTTAGTCCATTAAAGATACAAAGCAGATATTTGAATTTTTAATGATATTACCAATAGTTAGTCTTCAATTACGAAGTAATGTTGAATAAAAGTAGAAGAATGAAAGTATGAATGTTTTTTTTTTAAATACTCTATTTACATTTTTGACAATACTCTAAGGTTATGATATATCGGTAACATTGGAAATAAATCACTCATAGACTATTTTTAGCGTATTTTTTAAAACTTGATCCCAGGGTCTTTAACAGGTAAAAAATCAAAGTCAATTTTCTGCAAACCCTTTACGCAATCATTATCTAAAGTTTTAAAATCTAAGATAATTTTAAACAATTTTTCTAGAAATTAATTATTTTATGGCACGCATCCCATTAGGGCATAAGTTTGATCATGAAGAGAGATGAAAAAAAAAAAGAGAGAAAATATGCCAAAAAGGATCCTGTCAGCTGACTTTTCTTTGACTCATTTATGCTAAAACTGTCTAGAGCTGATAATATGCCTCATCTTTCGTTAATTGAGTTTCAAAATTAATTATTTGCTTAGACGGTAGAAGGCTGGACTTCGCTAAAAATCCTAAAAAATCCTCTTCACTGTGTAATATATTCTTTTTTCTCACTTTACCACTATTTCAACAATCATGTTAAATGAATAAGATAATTATCTGATGCGAAGCGGCAGTCAAGTATGCATTTGTTCAAATTATATTTCAAGAGAGAATGGGGAAGACGGCCATTCTTTGATAAGGGAAGTCGATAACGGTTTGCTCTTAATGGTTGTCAGTTGAATTGCAAGTTGGGGAACGAGAACATTGAAACTCAACTGAAAGGAAGACTTTAATGCTCACAAGGAAGCCACTATTGAAACTAACTGACATAATCAGGGTGAAATATCTTTGTAATATGATACTGAAAACGATCATAAATTAACAGATGCTATGAGAAAAGTAAGTTCCAGCCTTTATTGCTTTGATTTTCTAATTTGCATTGGAATGCTTTTGAGCTGAATGCTTTGCCATCGCAAAACAATGAATACGTTTCTCGTTTGCTGAAAAATATATAATTGTATGTGAAACATGATCAACAATTCATTGCTAAAACATAAATGAAGAATCAACGTAATTAAATTACAAAATGTTAATATTTCGGGGCCATTAGTACAAAAACGCTCAACACGCAATCATAGCAGCTTTCATTTCATTGTCTTAGCTATACGTTTTGAGCTTTTTTGAAGAAATGAAAGTACTTTTTTGTGCCATAGAATAGTAGCTATTTGATGTAGTTTGCTGATAATTTGTACTTCATTTAGAGTTAAATATTCATTTTTTCTCAAGCATGCCGGAGGCTACGGAAAACAATGGAATTTTTTTTAGATATTTTATTTTTGTTTACCATGGAAAATACGTCAGTTTTTACCTTGATATTTTAACTGATATTTAAATAAATTATAAAGCTTTGTTTAAACTCATCAGGCAAATGCATACCATCAACCAGAAAATCTGTTCAATTAATTTGCGGGCGTTGCATTTACAACCCACCATCTGATTGATTTAAGTTTTGCTGATTGAAGGTTTGTAGATGACGATTGCCGTTTTATAAATGAGTAAACCATTTAAAAAATGGAAGGAACTAGCTCAAAATTTGCAGCTTTTCAACTTTTCATGTCTCAAAAGTAGCTGCTTTTCTGTAAATAATAATCAACGAACTGAGTGCGGATATGCGTAAATTCATTACAAGTTAATGTATTTTTATTGAAATTTTGCGCAATAAAAATTGTAACTGTGGCTGTCTAGTAAATTTCTCACGTTGTGTCTTAAGCAGTTTTAGATTATCTTAAAAAATAGTAAATGATTAAAATTAAAGTACAAAAATATTTCAAATTATCTCTGTCGCTTCTTTTCGAAATAATGTCTTATTCAAGGCAATGAAAAATTGACTGAAAACCGATGATTGTGTTTCAAAGTAACATTTAAAAATGGTCATGAAGTTAGTAAATATGTTAATAATGTTTTCATTTGGTCAAGACTTCAGCGTGTAACGTTTGATTTTATCTCTTCTTTTTTCTAGATAAACTTTACTTTGCAGATGTTAAAAACTTTGTTGGAAGTGCGTTAAAATTAATTTAATATATTTAAGCATGAAAAAAAATGAATAAAAATAAATAAATGAAATAAAAGATACAGGAATAAATAAAAACAAATCCATAATCAATATAATTAATGTAAAAAGCAATGTTTTATTGAAAACAGAAGCATATTGATAAAATGGAATAAATATGCAAAAATTCTGCACCTTAATTTCTATGTAGAACTGGTAATTAGCTTTTTCCAGATGAAATGGGGTTTAGAATGATGAAAAAGCAAAATTATCAATAGTTGCATTTGTTTGATAACTAAACAACGTAATGTTTAGAAATATTTCTCTATTTTAGAAACAAGAAAATTATAGGTTTTGAAATGTTTATGTATCCCATTTGACCTAATTTTGAGTTGATAAAGCTTAACAGTCTAGTTACTTTCCCCACATTACCAAATCACTGTACTATCCAACCATAACTAATTGCAGGCACAAGATTCATCTTCTAAAGAGTGGCCTTGTTTTCTCTTGATCAACTTACTATCGTTGATGTCAAAGGCGCGGTCTTGTTCTTACCTAAACATAGTAGTATATTTTCTAAAGTATATGTAGGTTTATTAGGACTGGAAATTTAAACGCTATACGTATTAGCGAATAAATACCTTTGTGCTCAAAAATTAAATGAATGAATTACCAACGTTTTGATGCACAAAAATTACAGAATACTGCAGACATGTGTTTCGATGTTACAAGAAACACTTTTTTCAATGCAAAGAATGTGTCATGCCCTTTCCTGGGGTGACTTTTCATCCAAAAGCTCACACTTCTTTGCATTGAAAAAGGTGTCTTCAGTGTTTTACAATTTTTGTGCATCAAAACGTTGGTAATTCATTCGTATAGACTATAAGTACTGACAGATAATATGTTAGGCCCTCCATGATAAGCTAAAAATTCTCACAGACACGTAAGGACTTGAAGATAGTATACCGTGAAATGCCACTTTCGATGTTTTCAATGAAAATTCCGTGAAAATTTTTGATTTAGAAATTTGAGGATTTTAGTAATGGTAGCTATACATCGCATCTTTCAATTGAAATGTTTAAAAAAAATATAAGTTGGAAAGTAGAGGAAGGGGAATTCTCCCCCCTCCCGTGGCCCATAGTTGTACCCCTATGGGGTACAAGTATGGGCCGCCTCATTTAACCTAGAAAACACAGTCAAAACTTGATCTGGCCTATTGATGTCTGAGGCTACAAGTTGCCTTCTGCTTGAAACTGCATGAAGAATTTTATTAGTCCATTATTTACCTTTAAAAAAAAAAAAAAACTTTTTAAGGTATAATCCCCATTTGTCGTTTTGAGTGATTAATAAAGTTCAACAAGGTAGATGTAGGTAACGTTCTTTTATATCTGCCTAAGTTTTGGCATAGAAACATTTGAAAACTAGAAAAATCTCACCAATTAAAGGCTAGGTCTCATAAGGTACTATACCTCTAGGTACCTATGCCTAGTCTCAGAAAATACGTAGGTCTGACAAGTTTTAAACGAGATCAACAAAGGTTTTGAAAAGTGAAATGTGAAATAATATTTCTCATTCCAAATCTTATCAAAATAAATAATTTTTAAATATTATCTCAGTTCCGGTATTTGGTAGGGATTTCAGTCAGCACCTTCTGCCCCAAGCTTTCTTCCTTCTTTTCTTGCCACCATTTGCAATAAATAACACAAAATATGAGGAAAGCATCCCTACAGAGAATGAAATGAAGCTCCAAGCCACTAAAAACCGTGAAAAATAGGTGGCCCATTGTTGTACTCCAACATTCCCATTTTCGATAATTGCTGAACGCTTGTGAAAACTATGAAACATTTTAAGTCAACAACTAGCTTAATTCATAACTGACAAAATAGTTAAGCAAATCTGAACTTACTAGAGAGATCGTGGAAAACAGTATTAGTGGTCTGTCCAAAGGATACTTGTGGCTCTTAACGCAGTGGCTACGCAATAAGAACGATTAAGTTATCTAAGGTATACAACAACAATGGCAATCTCCGATAAAACGTATTTAGCTACCTAGATGGTTACACTACCTGGGGAATTTTTTTTGGAGCTCGTAAGTTAAAAAAAGAAGCCACTAGAGAGCAAAATCATCACCAAGGCAACAGTGGCCTGTTGTTGCCCCCTTGGCACAAAGTTATACCATTTTACGGTATCAAATCAAGGACAGTCAATTTTGATGGACATCCAGTACACCTCTTTGAAATAAGAGATAAGGATGAAAATATAAATCATAACAAATGATTGTTCTTTTGGCTAGGGCAATATTTTCTAACATCCATTGCCGGTTTTCTAAAACTTTTTTATTTATAAGGTAAATTATTTTTTTGAGGAGTAATCTTTTTTTTTAAATTTGATAATAAGCAGTAATATCGACAGATTTTATTCCCAAGAACCCATGCAAGATTGGTATTTTGAAGACATTTAATAAAATTAGTTACGGATCTTTTGATGATTTGAAGTTTTTATTTGCAAATATAATCTTTAGTTGCATTTGCATGCAAAACTGTTTGATTGCTATTTCTGGTACTTATTTATTTTAGCTTAATAATACTGTTGCAATGTTAATATCATCGTTAAATCTAATGAATTATTTAACGAGTGAAAAAAAACTGCGATAATGTTAATAACATGATCATAATGAGGGTTTTAAAATTATTGTTTATAAATTTCTGTTTTTTCGTATGCATTTTTTGAAGTGTAAATAAATCAAGGATTTGAACAACGAACAAAAATAACAGTGAGTTGAATGCAATTAACCACTTTTCAATTATAAATAAAATATATTATACTATTTAAAAATTTACCTTATAAAATTAGCTTGAATTTTTTAAGCTGACTTGATTATTTTAAGTTGGGAAAACTATATTTCGAAATTTGAGTTATGAGTTTCTTTCTGATATATCGATCCAATAATTCGGAAAAAATAAAAATTTTTTTTTCTGACATTGTAAAGAGCATTACGAAGTTCAGTCGAATGAATTTACATAATTAAAAATACACTAATCCTTACAAACTTTATTTAGAAAAATCCGACAAATCTAAGCAATAAAAACTAAAACCCCTGAAAAAGGAAATCAGAGCAATTAAAAAGCTGGGAACTGAAGAGTTTTATCTTAAAGTGCTTCAGAAAATTAATCAACCAAAGGAGCAACGTTTTAAAATAAGTGAATAAATTAATTACCCCCCCCCCCCGGAGACAATTTTTATTATCATATCTTTAATCTTTCTGATGTTTCGTGAAAATTTCATTTTTATCTTCCAACTTTCAGAACTTCATAAGCAAACGAATAAGTATTTGAAAGGTATCAAAAAAATCCTAGAAGAAATCATTTCTTACTTCTTTTCTCATTTTTGTAATGCTTTAAAGTCATTTATTGCAGTTACGTTGATATTGGATCTTTTAAGATGCTCAAAAGTACCGTATTTTAATTTAAAGTGACTGCTATTAAGTTCATTTGTAGAACACAGCGCCCTATTCTGTAATAAATTACGGCATATTTGTTTCAGCAAAAGTTTGTTTTACACTTGTATATTTTGTAACCCTTACTCTCTCAGTTCTAGTTATCATTATAAACAAGAAATATATAAATTTAAACCATGATCTTTGTAAATATGCTAGTTGTACCCACACGGCTGTGCTCATGTTGTAAGGGGAAAAAAACTCTTCAAACGCATGTAAATGTTCTTTCCCACTCCGAAATTAAAAAAAAAAAAAATCTGTTTCATTAATTAAAATGTACACACAAAATTGTACCTACAGTTGAAGTGCATTCAATGAAAGAAAAAAGCTACCTAATTTAAGCATTCTTTAAAATCATTCAAAATCACCGCAGCTAAGCGTTTAAAGTTAAATACGATAATAACTTGAAAATATCCTATCCAAAACAAATTGCCAAAAAAATTGCAAAGAAATAAGAAATGGGTGCCTCACTTGCCAAATCGATTAACTCCATAAAACAAAAAGTCAAGAAAAGGGATGAAGAAGATAGTGTTATCTATATAAGTGAATGGGCCCTCGTGTTAGATTTTCTGCCATCGCAGGATCAGAAATGTACTAAACGAAAAAAGTTTAATATAAATTCATTAACATTCTAAGCATTATTTTATTAAGCACTTTTTAAGCAGAAATGAGGATTTTTTTTAAAAATTGGAGTTAATCGATTTGGCAACTGAGGCATCCAAATATCACTAAGTATAGATTTATCGTCTGAAAATGTTGATAAGTAAAACAACAAAAAATTATCATTGAAAATGCATATTTATGCATGCAAAAAAAGCAGAGGATAATATTTCATTCGAGTGAATGATTGTTACGTAAAGAAAGAATCAGAATCGAGTGTAAATCCCTCTACCCAAAGAGTTTAGAATTTAGTTGAAATACTTCGCAAAATTAGAACAAATTGTGATATAGAACAGTATGTGATATAGTTACAGTAAATGAAAATACAGGAAGTGTTAGTCCCGAATAGAATAAATAGAATAGTAATGAAAATTTCAATTATATATAAATTCAAAATAAATTTTTTAGCGAACGTCTCTAATCTGCACAAAGAAATAAATGGACGTTAAATAACACATAAATACTCAAAAGAGGAAAATTTTAAGTCTCACATTATCAGTGAAGCCTTAAAACAATTGAAGAATTGTACTTGTATACATTTTATACATTTGAGCAAAAATATATAGCAACGGTTCAAATGTCAAAGTTGAGATTGATTTTATTTCACTTATGTTTCTAATTCTCGTAACTTTTTCCTCGTTATAATTTAGGTCTTCCGTTCTTTTTTTTTTATCGTGGGAAGAAAATTCTCTAAGGGTTTTTTTTCCACGCTTTTAAATGAAACTAAATTCGAGACGATATTGTAATTATTTCAAGAAGAAAACGGTCTGTAAACATTCCCAGCACTAACCAACATAAACTCTAAAAATTGCAACAAACTCGATCGGGTAGGTTCCGAAACACACATTTGGAGATTGTGTTTTATTTAAATAGAGATTATATTACTGCTTAGGGTAGAGCGGGGCTAGTTGAGACATTTTTCGTATTTTCCTTTAGTATTTTTAAATTGGGAAAAAAACATGTTAATATTATTTCATGCTTTGCGCACGTAACCAAGCGTTTTTTAACTTAGATATTTCCCCCTTTTTTAAAAATAATTTTTGAAAGTTAAACTTTCAAGTGTATTAACCTTCCCCACGTTGGGGTAAGTTGATATTTGCTTGGGGCAAGTTGATACCAATGTATAAAATCTTACCTAATGTAATTTAGGCACTATATAAGAGTATTTTGTAGTAAGTTACTTTTGTAGTAAGTTACTACAAAGATCGATGCTTTGCCATCAATCTTTGAGTTGAACCGCATCATTGCTGCGGTCGCTCATCTGGTTTGCTAATTCTGCATTAGCTACCAGTTTGTTTGGCTTTCTTGGCTCCCTTAAGAGATTTTTCGCCTCCAGCTCATGTGATTCCTATTCCGGGCTCATGAGTGCTAAAAAGCACGAAATTGCAGTCCTCGGATGGAATAACTGAGCTAGCTGTGTATTTTAAGTACTATATAAGATTATTGTATTAAGAATATATAAGTATTTTACTGTTGAAAAATGTTTCAAAAGTAAAAATGAAACACATTAACTGATAAATGCAAACAATTAGTGTCTGAACAATTAGTTTCAGAGAGGTAGTTAAAATCAGAAAGTTCAAAATCAGATGTACAATAATACAAGTATACCATTTTGAGTCTTTTCCACAGTCAATATGTGCCCAATTTTTACACGAAATACACTGTATCCAATCTTGTCCTGGCTTTGAATTAGAATAAGGTTGCAAGCAGACTAGACATAAGACGCCCTCCTCCTTTTCTGGCTCTGATTTTATTTTGATCCTCTTCTTTAGAATTAATTTCTTCTTTTTTCCTTTGTTTTTCTTTTATCTCAATCGCTCTCGTTTCAACCAAGTTATACACCTTTTTCCTTGCCTTTTCTACCTTAGCACTTTTGTTGCTTCTTTTGCTGCAGTTTCTTCCTCCAGTCTTTTCTAGACTGGTGTGCTTGTAAGGCTAGTAGACTTGAAAGGCTTCCTCCTTTTTTTTTTGTGTTTTTCCCTCCTTTAGCTATAGGGTAGGGACGGACTTCTTGAGGGTTGACTGTAGATAAGTCACCAGTTGATGTTGGTTTAGCTTGAAGCGACTGATATTGTGAGACATTACTCGTTCCAGCCTGAACATTGTCATTTTTGTTGTCTATCACTTCTCTGTCTGTTACTGAGCTCGAAAGGAAATCCGCGACGGAAAATACGTCTCTGTTAAAAGGAGAAATTCCTGTAGCTTGGTAACCAGAAACTACATTTGTAGGGGGCGCTAACAATACCAGGGACGTCATATATAGTGACTTTTTCCTGCATTGTTGCTCATCCAGTTATCAACTGCAGCAAAATAAAATTTCTTAAAAGGTCGATACACTGATTTGTCAAGAGGTGGCAGGCGATGAGAAGAGTGAGGGGGAAAAGACAACATCACAATACCGTTTTCTTTGCAGAACTTCAGCACTTGAATACAGAGATGGGACTCATGGTTATCCAAAACTAATAAGCAGGGTTGGTCATTTGAAATTTTTACATAATTATGAAAGTGTTTAATGAACTTAAAAAAGATTCACTTTTTATCCAGCCTGTTGGATAGGAGGTACCAACGCAGCCTGGTGGCCCGTTCATTATAAAATGATCCTTAAAAAACACCTTCGGAAAGACGAACATCGGAGGCACTAAGTTTCCGATAGCGTTTACACCAAGGACCATTGTGGCAGATTGTCCTCTTTCAGCTGAGGTAACTTTTCCTACGACACGCACTCCTTTTTCGGCTACAATTTTTATAGGTCTCTGATCAATTTGTACACCGGTCTCATCAATGTTCCAAATATCCTTGCTTTTAAATTTGTATTTTTCCAAAACACTTTTTAAGTTATTGAAGAAAATATTCGCATTGGTTCTGTTGAAGCTAGTCGCTCGACCTAGACTAGTTGCTTCTGGCTCTCTGATTGAAAGCCGAGGGTATCTTTTGTTGAAGAAGGTGAACCAATCCCTTGCTGCCGTTTTATAGTTAATTCATGAATCTGGCACTTTAATAAGGTGTTTGTTTGCCATAGCCAGTTCATACGCCCTGATTTTTATATTTTCTGGAGTTAGTCCATAATAAATTTTGGAAGAATGGATTACGTATTGCTCAAGTTCAAGTTTTAAGTAATCTGGAAAAAATTGTCTTGGCCTAGCATAAGCCATTGTGACAATTTTTCCACTAAAATCATATTTTTTTCTAATGCATCTAAAACGTGTCATTTTATCAATTTTATAAAAAATTGCCGCCATTCTCAAGCTTTTTTTCTTTAATCTTTATATGCTTTATAAAATATTTGCGGTGGAGTTTTCCCTCGATCCGTCTTCCTTTTGTAGTGTCGCACCATTCTCCTGTAATAAAAAGTCAAGTGATATAGTTCAATACTTTGGGGTACGTGATACGTTGTATTAATGTGCCCCCAACCAAATGTATTGACTTGCCCCTACTGCACTCTTCACGTTTAAATTAACATAACAACTGAACTAAGAAGGATGTAAAATTTTAAACTATCGTAAATTACTCAAATTTAAATACACTTTTACGGGAAGTAACAATGAGCTGTCCGAAATCTATTGTCTACTTCAGAAATCCACTCAAACACAACTCTCAAGAAATACTTTTGCTGATTAAAATAAACTTTTGGTTACAACACTCTGATAAATGGCTCGTTCACTTGCAGACGCTGTTGATGACGACTGACTTAAAGTAATCGACAGCTTCTTCTTTCTTCACAGTCTGCACATGCACGTTTGGTCACAACTCCATCCGTATCAGCTTACCGGCGTATCAACTAGCCCCACTCTACCCTACCTTTGATTTTAAATGAGGAATATCTATGTAACAGCATTCTCAGTCATTAATTCCTAGTAACTCGAAGCCCTAATTGAGCACACATTTCGAGACTACTAACTTTTTCAAGCCTATTTCCCTTTGTATATAACGTATGTAATGTGAATATATATGTATATATATTTGCATAGGTATGTGAGTATGTACGAATATGTACATGTATATATCTTATTTTCCCTTCAATTTCTTTTTTCCCCTCCCCCTCAACCGAAAGGGTACCCTTCACCCAGTTAAGATTGAAATGGCCGTTACGAAGGTATCATTGGTTCAAATAAAGTAAAATAAACGTTGGTAAAACATTAAGCATTCCGCTAAAACATTATTACAGGTAGCAATATACTGACAGCACTGTTATGGCATTCATAAACTGCAGTTGCGTCCTTGTTATGACCTTTTCTGACTTTAATCGACAATGACTGAGCTGCAGGCAGATATTCACTCATTGAAGATGAGATTTCTTTCAATCTGGCTGCTAAAATTGATTTAGCCAATCGGCGAGAGTCGTCAAGCAATGCTGTGGTTCAACTCAAAAAATGATAGTAAAAGCGTAGGTAATAGCTCGACTATTCTAGACTGATAAGTCCAAGAAGGACAAAACTGCAGTCTGTGGATGTCAAAACCGGTATGTAAGTACATTACTTGTTGTTTTAGCTTAGACTTTGTGGCACTAGCTTAAGAGCGGTAACTTACTGCTCATTATTAGAACTGTTTTGAAATTGGAAGTAGATTTTTTTTCTCAGGGCATTTGACTGGAGTTTCGTGATTAAAATTTGCATGCTCCATTCAATGAAACATGAGTAAATATATTTTGTACTTAAATATAAGTAAAATGACAAACCAACATATGTAAATAAAGCACAAAATGGTCAAGAACAATAATACCGCTTCATGCAGGAACACAGAAAAGGCAGAAAGTAGCTATTTCTTTCGACGATTATTTAGAAACTGAACAGCTCTACTAGTACAAAAGATAGGATGTTCATGTCGAGGGAACGAGCATGTGCATTAAAACCATCAGACCAGTCTTTTCATTTTAATTAGAAGTACCTATCGTTATTACAACTTGCGCACAGTGAAAATATTTATTCTATATTTTTCCTAAAATAAGAGAGACTTCAAGCTAAGTCTGTGACATATTTGGCGTTTTCCAAGGTGCACTACAGGAATGCCTGTTCCCCTACGCCCCTTAGGCTGGAACAAGCTGAGTGAATCTTTTTTTTAAAGCTATTGAAGGATGAAATATAAATTTTTGCTACATTTGTTGCTTTAGTTTTCTTTTCTTTTTTTTAAGTCTGAAATCTACTTTTAGAGAATATAGAGCTTGATTTCTAACAGGCTAATTGCATGTAAAAAAAAAAGTCTTCATTAAAAACTTGTTCAATAGGAAAAAAGATTTTTTAAATCCTTGCACGTAAGAAACTTCAAAGCAACCTTAATTTATTGACATTCGTTGTGTGGGTGGAAATATTCAGAATGAATGCACTAAGCCTTTTAATGTTTTTGTAGGAAGTGTTTTCTCTTTTCTTATATTCTTCTTTTATTACCACCATCAAATCTTCACTCTACTTGATAAATCACCACTTTCTTCTATTGCCCTTTTCTTGCACTAATCACGATGAAAGTATAGAATGCAAGGAAAAAGATAAAGGAGAAACCCATGGAATTGGGTGCTGTGAACATTTACAACCAGAGAAAACTATTTGACTTTCGTGGAATGTTTGGCAAATTGATAGCAATCTCTCTATACATTGAATTAAGCGTTTTGCTATGCTTCTACTAATCTGAAAATAACAGTTGAATTTTGCTGCAATCTTCCTTTTCTTAGCGTGCGAGAAGCGTCGAGAAGACCCTTGAGAAAACGCTATTTTCCTTTTTCGGAGAATAAATTGAGTGATTTCGTACATATATACGGGGTGTTCCGTTTTAACCTGCAAGACCTTTATTTTCGCAACCGTTAATCCCTAGATATATACTTCCAATTGCAAAAATGTTCAAACTCAGATGCAGAGTTAAGATATTGAAAGTTTGAAGCAAAACAAAAAGTGAATAAAAAAAATACCGAATTTAACTTTTTATATGGGCCCCAGGTCCCCTAACTTATATTTAAGGGAATATTTTCAATTGAAAAATAATTCCAACGCAAAAAGTTTGAAATTAGTACGGCCAATATTCACCGAGATATGAAACGCAGCGTTTTGTGACTTATACCACTTTTCACTCACCGTCAATAACACCTTTTGGGGGAAATTATAGCGGTTAACAAGTGTTTAAAATTATGCGTGCATAAATTGCGGTTTTTTAAATTGTTCAAAGTTTTGCAGTGTGTTTTTGCGTATCACGGCATAACATTTGCATTTATTTTTGAATAGCAGTGAAAATTTTAAATACTTATTTTTTACTTTGACAACCTGTAAACCTCTACTGAAAAGGCGATAAGTTCCAATCTCATCTTCTGTATGGTCCCTTAAAACTTTAAACTGGAATATCTCCTTGAGTTTTGGTCGCACAAATGTCAAGTTTTTTGTGTCAGTAATAGTTTTCAATGGAGATTATTTCTCTAAATATTAGTTAGGGGACCTGGGGTCCGTATAAAAGGTTAAATTTTGTATTTTTTGACTCATTTTTATTTTTGCTTCAAGCTTTCAATACCTTAACTCTGCATCTGATTTTGAACATTTTTGCAATTGGTAGTATACATCTAGGACTAACGGTTGCGAAAATAAAGGTCTTGCAGGTTGAAACGGAACACCCTGTATACATGTATATTAAATGTGTGTATCAGCGCTCCTAGCGCGAGTGTGACCCAGCACGGTAATCTGTGGCGTGACCTGCCCCCCCCCCACACAAAAAGATTTTTAATGATTTATATATCCATCCAGTCATACCATTTTCAGAAAAAACCTTTATTTATGCAATGGAACGAAAATTTGCATAAAAAGACAAGCAAAAACTATCAATGCATTTTTTAAATTAAGTTTGCTCCAGACAACCTTCACTGTAATATTGCGCTCTATTTTCGATGAGGTGTCATACATTAAATGTAGTTTAGAAATATTTTGGGAAATTTTAAGAGTTGAGGTATTTATATACTTCATGAACACTTAAAATCATTTTGGGTGTCATCAAACAGACCCCTATGCCCGCTAAACTGACGCCACAATATATATATATATATATATATATATATATATATATATATATATATATATATATATATATATATATATATATATATATATAAATCGAAACTAATGCGGATTTTACGTAGTCAATGCAGAAAGTAGCCAACGCTTTCTGTTTACTACGATCTATGGAACATCAAGAGTTTTCACTGATCGCTTTTATGAAAATAAGATTGGAAAATCTGATATTTGAGCACTGATTAAACATATGACTGCATAAGATTTACGTTAAATGCTCTTAAAATGATATCAGCTAAAAATATTGTACCTCTTTTAACAGAAATTGCAGTATAAATAGTTTTGCATTTCCTATAGACTAGATGTTTGACAAAAACTTTGTTCATTTTAAATGTTTTTTTTTTTTTTTGATATTTCACTTCTCGAAACTGAACGTAGAAAATAGTCGCTAAAGTAATGATCATCGCATATGTTAAGTAAGTTTCCTTGAACTTTATTGTGTCTTGATACTCATATGTTGTGTACATTAAATGCGCTAAAAATTAGAGAGAAATTTGAATTGAAATATTGTTGCTGCATGCAAGTACATCAAACGTCTTCAAATGTCTCAATGCATCAATACAAGTTAATGTCAGTTTTGTGGATACATGTAGTTCATGTAATTCAATGGGTTATATGTTCCCTAGAACGTATTATTCATCATTGTCTCAAAAATTTTTAATTTTAATTTATGTTGAGGGCAAAAAACTAACATATGTACCAGAGTAACGGCAAAAGAAAAAAAAAACTGCGGAAAATTTGCTTACTTCTGAAAAATTTGCTTCTTTTTCTGTTGGAATCACTGCTTTAAAATATCTTTAGGGCAAAATAATCATCATTGATTTTTTTTAGGTGTTCAGGTAAATAATGAAACTCAGTATAAAATGACCTCTCATTAAAAAAAAATCAAATTATTTTCATATATTATTCAACAGTTTCAAAATCTTTGCATTAATTTCACTAAAATTATTAAAATTACCAATTTTTTCTTTCTAGTCAGTTTGTATAGTATAAGTTTGTTTCTTTCTTTGTCTGTACTTGAGACTTGATTAGAAAAGAAAAAGACCGTTGTAAATACGCACAAAAGTAATGTCCAAAACAAGAAAGAACTTTGTAAATGGCTTCCAGTTTTTTCTCTAATATTTTCCGTCTGACATCCAAATGAGAAATCTGAGAGAGAATAAATTAAAGATGCAGTAAAAACATCAAAAGAATGACGAGTTCAACATTTTTATCTTCCACATTTTAATGAGAAGTAAACAAATGTTAAGTCCCGAGTGAACAAAATTAACTCCAGCTGAAATTGTTGAAATTCTGGATGGAAGTAATAGACGCTTTCAGGTGAAAAACTAAAGTATTTTGAAAAATAAAAGCTCGAGTGTGGAAGAGATTTAATTTATTTTAAATTAAAAGTGCGCATCTCCGACGAAAAAAGAAAACAAGACAATAATATAAATGTGCTTCATGCTTTGTATCAGATCTTGCCTGCCGGAGCACCTTCTCTTAATATTACATTCTCGAAATAACATGGAGGGGTTTTTTTTTCGTATTGGTTTTGCACTTTAAATAAACGGTCGAGATTTCTTAAATACAGCTCGCGTTCCGAGGAATAATTTCTTTTTTGCTATTTCCTTTGAAGAAACGTTGTGCGTTATGAAGAAAATAAGGAATTAACTTCTATTTTCTTTCGCAGTTAAAATGACATTTTCGTTGAAGTTGAAGTTACTTTTTCTTTTAAAAGTGAGACAAGCGAATGTATTGTAGATTAGTTTTCATATAGCCAAATGTCTTAATTTTTTGTTCGATATTTTTTTTCGATTTCAAGTTGAACTAAAATTGTGTGTCTGACAACATTTTTTCTTGCAAAAATTTTCAAAACCTTTTGTAAATTGCAGGATAGTATACTTGTCCATACAAGGGGAAGTGGGGCACATGTATGCACTTTTTTCAACAGCCAGTAGTATTTAGTCAGACATATATTTTCACATTTTTTGTTGCTAACCTCTTGATTCCTATTAGCTTGGAAAAAATAGAACCAATTTAGCTAAGAGCTAATCACACCATTTTGAGGGTTTTTTGAAAAAAGTCATTTGTATCAATGTGCCCCATGTTCGGGGCACATCGATACGGATCCAGTGGCAGTTTTATATACAAGGTGCGGTGCATTGATACGGTGATAGAAACAGCACAAACAAGTGTATAATAATCTTGGCAAAACTGTCTATTCGAAACCACTCGACAATAACATTTACTATTAAACCTCCGAGGTAGCGAAGGTTAAAAAACATTGCATAACCAACTTGTTATAATAGGTAGATTTTTTTTTTTTTTTTTTTTGTGATATCACACATTGACTGCAAATTGTGAACAAAAAATGACAAGAAAATACGCGAAGAGAAGGAACAAATATAAGGAAACAAATAATCAAAAAAAAAAAAAAAAAAAAACCTCTTTAATAGTCGTGGTGATTGAACAACATTGAATAATAATACTATGAATAATAATTTTACCCTCATGAATCATTGCACGTGATAAGAAGAGATATCGACAGAAAATGTCACAGAAGAAGATGTTCTTTTAGCTCCTCTTGCATTCAAGAAAGGAGGCAGTTTGCATATTACATCTGATAAATGAACAGACCCCATCAGGAACTATGGGAAAAACAAAGGAAGTTGACCTTTTTTTCTTTCGCAAATAGGACACCTGATACTATTCTCGCTCACACAAAACTTGAACCTTACTAACGTAGTGTACCGTACTCTTCTTTTTTTGTAATTGTATGAGAAGAAAGTCATCAACATTAATCTCACCTGAGTACGGCTGAACAGTGTCAAGGTCGCTGAAAGTCTAGAGAGAATTTGAAAATGCATATTCAATGTCATCTGCTTATCAATGTGCTCCACGATCGAGTGTATCAATGTGCCTCATAAGATCATTTTAAAGACATAATGATTTTGCCAAAATTCCATTAAGTTAGGAGACAAACGCAATAGGCAATTGATTCATTGTAACAATGTTCTTACTTGTGCGTAAAACTCTAGCTGATGATCTCCATTCCGCACCTGCAATGTGTTTATAAACGGCAAAAGATTATTAAGCAGTTACAGAAACATGTGGTGTTAATTTGATATCTTGCTTTCGACTGATGGGTGATGAAACTTTACTGGGAATAACGTCACCATTAGCACCATCTGTACGTCATTCCGTTAACTTCTCATTCATTTCATTGTCAGCTTACCGTCAGTGCATCTACGTGCTCCTTGTATCAATGCGTCCCACTTTCCCCCTACGAAAACACATCTGGTGTCACTTGCAAACGGAATCGGGGATCATCAGTCAAGAGCTGTTGACTCCAATCACTTTGACTACGCGAGATTTTTAGCAGCCCACCTTCATCAGTCCGCACGGTGTCTAGCTGTCCGCCAAATTAGACCACTGGCCAATGGGCATAATACCTTCCGCTCTGATGAAATGTATTTCGTATTGTTTAGCGTGCTCCCATAACTTTTTTGAGCAGTGTAGTACGTTCTCTTGCCAACTTTAGTTGCCTCAATGTGTTTATTGAAAGTCGGGAAGGATAGACCATTTTATATTTGCGGACTATGATCATTACCAAGTTCACTCCAACTAAGCTTGATATTTTAAATATTAAACAAAGAAATAAATCCCTTAGAAGCGATAAGAGAATAAAAAATCAAAAGGTGAAAGCAGAAAAGTGAAATATTAGCTAGTGAATTTTAAAACATATGGAATAAAAAAGGTGTTTATAAATGTTTTGAAACATTTTAACTAGGCATTATATTATTAGGATAGAGAATTACTTAGCAACAATAACAAATAACTGAAAGTTGGTATGTCTTTCCGTTAATTTTTAATTTGAGGCTGGTTATATACAGTTAAAAAGATAAGAACTTGCTCCAATCCTTCAGAGTATATCTTTACTCTTAGTAAAACTTTAACAGGGAAAGCACTCAAAACAACACACTATTCGAACTAATGACTCTAGGGTCTTAACTTGCGCGCAGTAAAACACCGAATGCTTAAAAGGAATTATCGGAAATCCAATAAATTAAGTATGAGATAAATAATGGATATTAAGCTAGAAGTGATGAATTTAATTATCTTTCTGACACTCTTCGAGAAGTGTGTGTCGCTCATAATTCTACTTTTTGCAGTTCATTATTGATTATTAGATGCATTATCTAATTGAAACTTAAAGATATTCCATTAAACAAAAAACACATTGATAATCGATCTTACAGTTTAATTTTTCAAGTTTTTTTTGACCGAATCTCATAACACAAGAAAATAGATAAAAATAAGTTCTACTTGTGGAAATTTAATTTAATTGCAGCAAATATTTAGGTAAAGCTGCTGTATTTTCACATTAAATATGATGTTTTTTACTTATTTTCTTTCCTCAAAAGATTGATATCAACTTATCTAACACTTGAGTTTTCTCTTTAGAATCTGTAATACCTAAAAAAGCTGCTTCACACAGATCTCCTATAGACTTAATTTTGTTTAAAAGATCACAATGTACAAAAAATACATTCATTTTTGAACCCCCCCACTCCCCCACTGTTTAATCACTGTTTAAACTACACTCATGTCCAAACCATTCACTGTGTTGTCACGAAATTTGACTCAGAGGTGTATTAGAATAGGAGAAAGAGCAAACAAACGTAACCACATGGAAAAGATTTTAATTGGGAATTAGGAAATCAAAAAGTGTTAAACTATGAATCGGAGGTTAATTATTTATCTCGGGGAGAGCAAGTCCAATATGGAATGTGACAACCGTATACTGCTACACAAGCTCCACAACGAGCTTTAATACTGTCTATGAGATTGTCAATAAATGCTTAGGGCAACAAAGGCAATTCTAGTCTAGACTGTGCCAAACATGTTCAAAAGGATTGAGATCCGAAGATCTTGATAGATAAGTCGAATATTCTCTTCCTCAAGAAACTCATCAATGATTTGATCTCTGTGTGGACGCCAGTTATCGTCCATAAGTATGACATCTCAGCCAAAAGCACCCTGGAACAACCCCACATAGGCTTCAAGGACCTCCTTCCTGTAGCTATGTGCACTGACAGTACTCACATCGAAGACGTGTAGTGGTGTACGACAGCCCAACAATATGCCACCCCAGACAAGGATATCTCTGCCTTCAAATTTGTCGATTTCATTTACGTAAGAAGGGTGATAGCGAGCTCTTCGCTCTCTCCAGATGAAGATTTGACGATTATCATTTTGTGTGGTAAGCATCGACTCATCAATGGAAAGAACACGCCGCATTCTTGCTGTGCCCAAGACTTATGTGTTCAGCAAGGCCGTATCCAGAATGTTTTTTCGGGAGGGACCTGGATTCGCACATTTCCCTAACACACACACACACACATATACATATAGACACACATACATATAGACACACATACAAGCATAAAAATATTAACATACACTGCAAATAAACCTGCACAATTTGAAACACTTTGTGTCAGAAAAAGTGATCCTAATATGTGAATGTGCGCTATGAAGTGTTCTGAATATGCTCCGTCAGACGGAAAGTGTTCTGAATGTGTTCTGGATACTGAACCTCGAGTGCCAACACACGAGTCCAGGCAGCAGATGGTTCGTCAACACATTTGAAAACATGTTTGGTCACGTTTGGGCACACTTGTAAAATCATTGCTTTCTTTGCTGCAATGAGAATGGCTAGATGAAGATTGGTTGGTTGTACTATATACTGTATGTATACACTATTAAATTAAATGTACTATATACTGTATGTATACACTATTAAATTAAATGACGTTATTTTTACTGTAAATTTTGTTACGTTTTTTTCAATACCTTCACTCATAAACTTAATTGAAAGAACTTTGTGCTACGAAATTGTGACGTATTTCATCACGTGTGCCAAATTCTGCGAAGCTGCGCAGAAAGTACTAGTAAACATTGATGTCGATTTCAGAAATTTCATCTGTAACTGTTTTGGTCTGATTTGGAATAATTTAATGCAAGTTACTTATTTTCATTACTATTAATTACACTATGCTTAAACATTTGAAAATTGACTTAGCACTCGGAGATCGTTAAGCTCCATATTGTGTGTACATTATGCGTTAGCATTTGTACATTAAGCACTTGTACATCTCTGAGCATTCACATTTTGTTTTAAATAAACTTGTATTCATCATACTATTTAAGTTGTAGAAGAATCTAAAACGCTAAATTTAAAAATTATACAATTGTAATCCAGATGTTTGACCATCGATTATGCTTGGAACAAGAATCCCTAACCTTTATTGTTATTTGTTACACTTTATAAATTTATGAAATTTGAGTCTCACAATTTAAATTTAACACACGTGAATAGTCAAGCAAAAAAAAAATGATGTTTGAATTTCTACTCTGAGTTCGAAATATATGCAAAAAGTTATATCAGCTATCTTGATCTGATTTCTGAAACTACTAAAGCTTATTTAGGCTTGTATAAATGTATGTGTGTCTCAGTACATATATCGGGCCTGGAATTATTCAAAAATAGGACTGGGAAACAAAAGGTTTAAAACCACTGGTTTAGAAGATAATTCTGAGAAATTTACCTTTTTTTTGCCTAATTAAAATCAATTTTTCAATTTGCTGTTCGGCACGTTAATAAAAAATTTCATATTTTGAAAAATGACCATGTCCTATTTAAGAAAAATGTACAACTTGATGAACTAAAATTAAATAACATATGATGAAAATTTTGACGAAAAACGTGTAATTATTGGATAAGTAAACAGTTCATTCTGTTGCAGATATTAAAGAAATATTTCAATATTATACATATATTTCATGCAAACTATTTAACACTATAAAAGAGATGCTCAGGGGGCCACAGACTGGAATATTCGGAATTTTCAGGGCTTTTCATTAAAAAAATTCTAATTTTAGCTTTAATAACGCAATTTTAGACCATATTTTTAATATTCGGGGAAAGGTGTAGGGATACCTTCCCGAGATATTTGTTGAAACTGATGTTTTGAAAATAACGTTATGCTGTCTTTGGGTGATGTAAAGGTGAAAAAAACGAAGGGGGGGGGGGGTCTAGAAAAATTGATTAAACTGGAGTTTTAAAATTGAAATTTTAGACTCGTCTTTAGTAAACTATAAGGGTAAGAGTTTCCATGAATGATCCCCTCCGAAAACGATTCAGAGGTGAAGAATTACGAACATTTTTAGGGGACTTAAGGGGATATCCAACCTCAATGTTTCAAAATTTAATTTTAAAAGTATAGTTTTAAGCTGAACTTAAAGACGTTAGAGGAAGGAGACTCGGAGAATCTCACCGTAAATTTAAAAAAAAAAAAAAAAAAACTGATATCTTAAAAACATTTTAGGGGCCGTGGTAGCCTGATCGGTAAGGCATTGGACTCGGAACCGGAGGGTCTCGGGTTCGATCCCCACTGGTCGAGGACCCACCGTCGTCATTAATGGTGACTGGGCGACGTTAAATATGCTCGTGGTCACAATGTCCTCCAAGTGAAACGATACCTCTGGGGGTGCTAGCACCAGGTAGATATTAGCTCCTGGACTAGTTCTAAATTCTCATTAACTCTTCGATCCGGTGATGGTGCTGCCATCTATCGGTATATAAAATAATGGAGGCAAGGCCCTTAGTATGCAGTCCTCGACATAAATACAGTTGTAGTCAGTTGTGACTCTGAATCGGAATAGGAATAGGAAAAATATTTTAGCTATATTTGATGATAAAAGGGAAGGGAGACAAGGGGGGGGGGTTCTAATTCTAGAAAAATATTATCAAAGATAATTTAGTGCTAAAGGGGACCTATATTATTTTTGTTCAACTGATAAAGTTCATAAATGTAAAAAATAGCTTTTATAAATTAAATTTTTATGGAATTTTACAATAGAATCGACTTGCATGTTAAAACGAAGATTCTGCAAAACAACTGTCCAGCAATGTTGTATAAATTTTAAAATCTGTACATGTGTGAAATAAATTAATTAAAACAATATTGACTTAAATGACTGTTAAGTAGTAAAACCGTAAACGATTTCTGCAGATGCGTTTCAAGATTTACTTTTATTGAAAAGAAATGAACATACTTCTGTTCAAGCTCGAGTTATGTAAGACTTTTTCCTGACGTCGTTTGTATTTACATTTCCCGACATTTGAAACTGAAATTCATTTTTTTTGTATTTTGAAAAGCTTTGAAACAATGAACCTACCACACTAAATTTAATTAAACGTTCAACTGAAACAAAATAAGTCAAAGTTGACCAACACTCAATTGATTAAACTTTTGCCCAAAGACGATGAGGATTCCGCAATACTACTTTCAGCAATGTGATGTAAATTTTAAAGTGTGTATTTATGTCAATTAGGTTAATTTTAAAAATATTTTGTTTTACGACAAGATGTGTTTAGTAAACTGCAAAATAGGAGTTCAGAGGTTCTAAGTGCATCAGTTTAAAATGTGTTTTAATTTTTAGCTGCATTAGGGATCTTATTTCTTCCTTGAGACAATTTAACTTTTTAAACAGCAGTCTGTATTTCAAAGTATAATAGACCGGGAATTTCTGTGAACTCGTGTTTTTATTTTTAAAAAAATCGCACTATTGAAAAAATTCAAGTACAACTGAAACTTTTTCAGTTGAAGTGGCCCATTCAACTCAAACATAATTCGATCCAATCGAATAAGATTGTATCTACCAATAGCACAGCCAAAAATGTGCATTGCCTCAGCCAGTTGAAATTTCTCACTACGCTACTGGTAGATAACATTCCATCGAATTGAACACAATCGAGTTGAATGTGCCATTAAAAAAAAGCAAGTTACGTTTAATAACTTTTGATCAACCTAATAATCGGATTTTTACAAAATTTTAGTCTAGAAGTAATTTTTCCAAAACATCATACTAAAATAACAATTTAGAAACAGTACCTTGTGAAATATTTGTCGCTCAATTTTTCACCAAGTGGGCGTCCATTCATAACATCATTTCAGGGGCACATTCAACCAACATAATTGATGATTCGATTCGCACGAATTCTAACAACCAAAAGTGAAGCCAGAAATTTCCTTTACTCCACCCAGAAGAAAAAGGTCTCGCTACGTGACTGGTAGATAGAATTCGATCGAATCGGACATAATCCGAGAAAAATATGCTTCTTAGTCGTCATTGAAAACTACACCGATTTGGCTCAAAAAAAGAAAAAGTGTAAACACTTCTTTTGGAACCTCTGTGCACACCAAAAATGGAGATGCATAACCAGACTCCACTCAGTCTACATACAAAATTTTAACTTATTACGGCATACAGTTTTTCAGTTATACGAGATACATTATAACCAGGGGTGAATTCGTGCTTGGTCTTACTGAAACGCCGTTACTTTTTAAGAAAAATAATTCCGCTTCCACACAAAACTGACCAAAAATCGTTAGTCAATCATTTATCATTAGCGTTTCTGGTACTGGAACATTTACGAATTCACCTCTGATGCATATGTACTTACTGACGTCACGGGAAAACTCGTGATAATGAATTCAGTAATTATCAAAAGTGAGCATTTTGATTGCCCGTACGTTCATATGCACTTGCAGACGGGTCGAAAACTCTAAACATACATCTAGGAATGAGTTAAATGGAATTTTTTGGCCTAATTCAAATAAAATTGGGTTTTTTAATTTAATGCATTTACTCCTGTGCTTTGCACAAGGAAGAAAAACTAAATACTAACTAATTGGTAATTCCATCTTTGCAGTGAAGTTTCACAGAAATGATTAGTTATTAAAGAACTTCATTGCATTTTAATGGTATAAAAGAACACTACTTTCTTTAATAGTCATTGATCATAAAATGAGCAGTAGACTACTGAGTAGCTAAGTAGTAGAAACGTAAACAAATTAGATTTATAGACAGTAATAAAAAAATTTTTGTTCTTGAGGAATTATTTTTTTTAAATTAATTTAAATAACCATTTGTTTTTGACACATTTTTGTTTACTTCTTACATTATTGATTGGCTTTGAAAACTTACTTATGGAAATTTATATTTCAAATTTAGCTGTCATTTCTGTAGTAAATATAATTTTGTACTACAATTTCGTGCTACTTTTTTTGCTCGTTTGTCATTTTGCTGTAAACTATTCAATTCGTTTTAGATGCCATTATATTTAAAATTTTTATACTAATAATGCATATTCACTCAAAGCCTAAACCCATCATGAAGCCTGCAGTCTCAATAAAAATGAATTTAGTGAGTATTTTTTCTTTTTATAAGCTTCTTTTATAGCACACATTCCGGGAGGGTATTAGTGATCGGTAATTGTTCCGAAACATATCCTAAAAACTGTACTAAAACGTGTGTCACAAAATGTTTAGCGCAAGTGTTCAAAAACCATTCTTTTATACTATCCATGAAATGTCTAAAAAGTGCGCTAAAAAGGATATACATGTTCCGAACAGTGTTTCTAGAAGTGTTTTGAAAACTGACCGGAAAAAGTGTTCTAAAAAAAAGG
The DNA here is from genome assembly GCF_026930045.1 of Uloborus diversus. NCBI lineage: Eukaryota > Metazoa > Arthropoda > Arachnida > Araneae > Uloboridae > Uloborus > Uloborus diversus. The sequence goes on from NC_072740.1 coordinate 57,911,638, forward strand.
GGGGGGGACAAGTGTACGTGTTCAAAAAGTATTATGACATGTATTCACAAAACGGTTCTAATAACTATTACAAAAATAGTGTACGTGTGCAAATAGTGTTCAAAAAGTGTTTGATTATTTGCATTGTAGAAGATGTTTTTTGTCTCGTTTTTTAATGATTCCACTGTTGTTACAGTTGTTGTTTTTAATTTCTTATCATTTTTTTATTCACCTCTTAATGGTAAGGATAACAGGAGAGTGTCCCTTTGAGTCGGATGTAGAACATCCATAATTTCAGGGTGTTTCTCCCCCGGTAAATTTTTTGAAATTATACATAAAAATCTGTATTTTGAGGCCTTAAATGGGGTAATTGAGACTCCAAAAATATGAAGAAAAATAGGCAACATAGTCTTTTAAATAGTTATGCATTCTTTTGCAAATCAAGATCATTCAAAGTAAAAATTGCTTGCTCGACAAATCGTTGCCATTATTTAACAGAGAGGAAAAACGAGAGAGGAGAAAAGAGGAGCACATCGTCATTTGCTCATATCAGCTTTTAGTGTAGCTTGTTTTTGATCATTTTCCCAACCCCCCCCCCCTTTTCATCAAATGCCCTACAGTATAAAATTTTATAAAATGGGTTAAGAGAAATTGTGTAGAGATTCAGAAAATAAGAAACAAAGAGTTTCTTCTTCTAATTCTAATATTCTGATACGAAGTTGATTGCGCAGTCTTACAAAATGATTATAACTTTGTGAGACACACCTATTTAAAGTTAAAAATAAATGCAACGAAATATTTCTCAAAACAAATATTTTTTTTTTCAATCACAAGTAGTGCAGAAAATGAAATAGAGTAGAGTAAGTGTTATTTTTTTCTCATGCTTAAGATATTAACAGTATGCAGTAGAGGTAAAATAAAAACAAGCAATTACAAAAGAACTTCCAAAATATTGAATTCGGTATGAAATAAATAGCAAGACATGGAACATATCACTCCCAAAAACTGAGCTTGAAAAATATGCTACGAAAACGCGAGAATCATGATTTTTTACTTAGGATGTGTCAAGGAGCTGAATTTGGCACATCTTGGTAACCAGATACTAGCCTAATCGGAAACTAAGGGCCCGACCTTTGGCGAGTTCTCGGCTTGAAATAGGTGCAGTGTAAGTTTTATAAGAGTCTTAGGGGGAGGAAAGTAGGGTCGTGCACTGGGGAAGAGAAAGGGCAGGTCAGACCCCTGTTGGCCTGGGCCTGAGCCTAAAGCCCAATACTATCAAAACTAGGGTTCAAAATAGGGGTAAACAATATGGAGGGGGCCCGCCCCCTCCATATCCATTTCTCTGCACGCCCCTGAAGGAGGGCAAGTCTACCAAACTCAAAAGGGGCCTGCCTTGGCCCTGGACGGCCCTAAATTGAATTGGGAAAGATAGCAGGAAGTACTGATTAAGGGACCATATTTCAAGTATGCTTTGCAGTTCATGAGAACTAGAATTACTTTTCCAGGCTGCCAGTCACTTCGCGGACTATTAATTATCCTTTTTTTTTTCTTTCTGCATTTGCTGGAACTCTGAAGAGCTGAAATCCTTTTTTGGAGCTGTTTGCACAATTAACAGCCGAACAACCGCCTATTTGACTTAAATTAGCACATGCTAAAGAAATGTAAACATCAGCAGCAATGCTATCGCTACGAAGCACTGGATCAAGTTTACTCCAAAATGGCGGTTGCGTCGGCTCCTTCACTATAGGGGCCTTACGGGAGTGGACCCCGAAATGTGACGTCAGCTCACGATGACAGACACCTGGTGCGTATGGCGCTGACGGACCGCACAGCTTCTTCTAGACAATTGGCAGCACAGTGGTCAGCAGTTACAGGTGTTTTATTGTGTGCTTCACCAATTCAGAGACGTCTGCTGCAGCGTGGGCTGCGCGCAAGGATTCCTCTCCTATACATCATCGCCGCCTGCGGCTACAATGGGCCAATGTGCATAGGAGCTGGCGTGCTGATTGGCAGCAGGTCGTCTTTTCTGACAAATCTCGCTTCAATTTGTGGCACCATGATGGCCGAATTCGTGTCAGGAGCTATGCCGGTGAACGGCACATTCCGGAGTGCATTATCGAACGCCACAGTGGACGAACACCCGGAGTTATGGTAGCATAGCATATCATGGACGATCACAATTGCTACGAACTGTGGGCAATTTGAACAGTACCCGATAAATAAACGAAGTTTTACAGCCCCAAGCTATTCCTTTCCTGCAAGGATTGCCAGGGGCTGTATTTCAGCAGGATAATGTCCGTCCACATGTCGCCAGGACTGTTAAATCCTACCTTGATTAGCAGCAGGTACAGCTTCTTCCTTGGCCTGCATATTCCCCGGATATGTCACCGATTGAACATTTGTGGGATTTCGTTGGGCAGCCTTTCGCTCGTGATCCTCGTCCTGTTGCTTCGACAGACGAACTTTGGTTGCGCACAAACAGTATGGAATACTCTTCCTCAGGCAGATATTCAAACTTTGTTTCACTTCATGCCGAGTCGTGTAGCAACTCTTACCATTACCACTCAATTGTGTAATAAATTTCATTCAACTATGATGCTTCTTTCATGGTGTTGCAATTTTCACGAACAGGAATGTAGAAAACAAAAAAGTACTTAGACACTTAATAAGTTTAAAAAAAGAGATTTTGGTATTTCATGATAGTGTTTTTATGTGTTTCAATGAAGTAACTTTTATTTATTTACACGTGAGGCAATACAAATTAAATAATAATAATAATATGATATACTAAAGACATATCATAGAATGAAACAAATTTGGTAACTATTAATTTAATAATATTTTTCAGAAAATAAAAAAAAATCACCTTTTACATTTTTACGTTTCAGTTGTTCACAGTTGTTAAATTACAATGTAGCATACTGCAAAATTCTTTCATTCGGTTTACATAAAAAAAAAAAATCAAACTGTTTTTCCAATTACCTTACTTATGAAAAGATGAAACGAGTTCAAATTTATTTTGAAAGAATCATACTGATAAAAATAATGATGCATGAAAATTTCAGTTACGTCATATGGAAATATAATACCTCTTCAATTTTTAATAACATCTGAAAATTAATATGAAGAAAAGAGTTTTTGTTTTGTTTAAAACTAGTCGGAAAACTGAAGTAAAGATAAAAAGTTTTCTTTCAGAAAGAAGCAGTGGTATTTCAAGCAGATTAAAAAAAGGAACTTTTTCCCGAGTTTAATATATACTTCAAAAATGATACTTCAAAAAAGAACTTAAGTGAAACTCGAAAATTTCCTTAAATAAATTTAATTGGATTTCATCAGCGCAGAATTAAAATATAATCTATTATACACTTTTTTATAACATATTCATGTTGAAAAAATTATTTTTCTTTTGTACGAATTAAGACTTATATCATAACCCGTTTTTAAGAGACACAAAAATTAATAACAATATTTTTTAAACCATTATTTAAAAAGATACGTTCCAAAATACGATTTTCAAGAACTATTAATATTTAACTAAAGTTATGAAAAAATTGAGCTTCAATATTTTATGCACACTGAATTGTTAAAGGAAATGTGCTGGCATATTTACTGCCATATTTACAATTTCTGGACAACTTTTACATTTGTATTTATCTGTAGTACTTTACTTATTCTAGCTAAGAAGAATTGGAACACCACACTTTTTGCAGATAATAAATACGTAAATGTAGCTATTGAACTGATTGAGTGCACACAGGGCCAATAAAAGACATTACGTGTGCAATACATACTTATATCCTTCAGTTGAATCTTTCAAAAAAACTTTCATCAAGTTGATCAGTCTCAGAGAAGCGTTATATTGGCATGTATGCCCTTAGACCTTTGAAATGAATATCAAGATCATTCGAAACGTAATGGTTGAAGAATTAATCGAGTAATATATGATGGTTGATGAGGTAAGGGAATTTTCGGTAACGTGAAGCCAATCAATTTGAGCTATGATGACTCCTGCTTAAACTCCACCCCATGTCATTTGCAACTACAGTTGATTTCCTCCAAATTGATCCTTACAAACCTGCTGTACATTCATGTTAACCTAAAAACGTATCCAGCACAGTCCAAAAGTTGTAATCCTTCTGATTTTGGCAATTCCAATTTCAAAAAAATTGCAAATTTTAAATAGTTAGCATTTTACTTTTCCCAAAACTCACTTTCCCTCATGTTATCCACGTATTATAATGCGTCCAGAGCAAATTTTCAATGCTGAAAAGTAGATAGTTGAGGAGGAAAATTTTATTAAAGGTTAAAAGAATTTAGAGCACAAAAGCACTGCTTTTTCCTAATATATTTGTTCTTCAAGAGTTACTCATACTGCGAATAAGTTTGATTAATGTAGGAGTTAAGTCGAGTTTAGGGGAATACGTCTGGGGAGGAAGGAAAAGAGCTATAGCAGTTCTGGGAATAAAATGCTGCTGGTAAATACATAACAGTAAAAAGATGTAAGCCTCAATGGCTTGACATTATGGGACCGTTCATTCTAAATCAAGGAGAATCAATAAGGTATTTATAAGGCAATATTATAAGGTATTTCGCATTATTTTCTTAGACCATGTATAGCATTTTATGTGTTAGTTAATTAATTGGCATTATTTATTTACTTTACATATGCTAGTTTGAATTTACGTTGCAGCTTGCAGAAAATCTTTGAAACGTGTGTATGCTTGCTGAAATAGTATGAATCTTTATTGCAGTGAAACGAAAGGAAATTGAAGTCCAACTGTTAGGGATATTTTTATTTTTGAAACAAAAAGAAAAAAAAAAGAGTTTTATTAGTTTTTACTTAATTTTCGAAATCCACTGTTGTAGCATAGAATAAAGTAAAAAGAAAATATATAGGAAAAAGCTAGGTACCAAAATAAATTCTGGATGTTTCTGTGTAATAAAGTGTCTTATTTTAATATAAATGATAGAAGCGAGCTGTAAAATTCTAATATGGTTTCAAAATTAAATGCACGACTACTAAATACGATAAAAAGAAACTTTTATGCTTTTGCTCGATTATTTTTATTCTTCGCTTTATTATGAGAGACAGTATTGTTGTTGGAAAACTAGATTTGTTAAACTTTAAGTTATTTTTTCATCCTCTAAACATAAAGGACTTGGATTTACAATTCATTTTTTCAAGCCCCTGTAGATGAGGACAAATGATTTTGTACTATGGGCTTGAAATTGATTTCAGTACTTTAAGGAAATCCCGCAGGAGGATGCAGAAAAATCAAAAAAAGATGCACGGGGAAAAACTAGATTAGATTAATCCCTGAGAAAGGAACTCCTTACGACGCTTTTGTTTAAATTATTCAGTACTTGTTGAAAGTCATCAGGGGATACAATATATTTTAGAATCTGGATACGAATTTATTCATAAAAAGTTCTTAAGTTTCTAAGCACCCGTGGGAGAACAGTAGAAAATAACGTGGAGATTAACTTCAAGCGGAAATTTTAATAAAAGCAAAAACATCGCTAGTTTGGCGCTGGGTTTTTCACTAGTGTTTTTTTCATTATTATTTTACAGGTTAAGAAGAATATTGAATATTTTAAAAGCTATGTTGACTTTCTTTCGGCAGAACAGCTATAAGAGTAATTAGGCTTGAGAGTTGAGTTTTAAATAATTGAAACAAAGCTAAGCATTTGAACGAGATTACAAAACAAGAAATGAATAAACTAAAAGAAATAGCTGAGTTTTAGTAAGTAGGGTATGTAAAGTCATTTACTGCAGTGTTACATCATGAATTGTCATCTAAATTTATCACCTAAAATTTAATCCACTAGTGGTACAAGATGTTGTTAAATTTCAAAGTTACGTAGAACTTTAAAATGCTTTTTATACCCTTGTGTAATTTTTTTATTCATCAGCAGTATTACAAATGCATGGAATTAACAAATTTAAGAAACGTTTTTCATTCTAAATTGAAGCATTTTGAAGCAATCGTATGATTACGTTAAGTAAAGTTTTGTATTTTACAAATATTTTGCAACTCAATGTTATCAATTTAAAGTGAAATAACTAAATACTTTTGTGTAAAAATGATTGAAAAGTTATTATTTTTAGTATAAAAATATTTCTGTAACATATGTTTTGTACCTAAAATAAATTCTTCGAAAAAATCCCATATGTTTAGCATGCTTTAGACCTATATATTTGTTTTGGTCTTCCAGGATCATCAGACAATTTCTTAATTGCTTCTTCAAAATTATTGAGCTCTTATTTTCTTGAATGTTAATATCAGCGAGATGCAAATGTTGGCAAATGCACCGTAGCTAACGTCAGATGTTCTTTGAATCCTACTAGACCTAAAAAGTTCTTCATCTTTTCCTAAATAAAAGAAAAAAAAAACGCTCCAAATTTGCATTTCCGGAGTAAACTCGGAAACTACCGCTGAAAATTTCATAGTTTATCTAGGTTAGTGGTGGAAAGGTTTATAGATGAATTCGGAAAAAAAAATCGATTAATAGTTCTTTTTTTTTATTCGAAATTTAATTTTTTGACCCAAAAATGGATATTTCTACTTGAAATAATTATCGTTTTGATTTTGGTTTAAATCGTAGGAGTGGGAAAAAAAAAAACATTTTTAGAACATCCCTACTTACGGTAAAAAAGAATGGAAACGATTAATTAGCACGTAAAATAGGTATAAGCATTTTAAGTAAGGAAAAATAATTGTTTTCGACATTTTCCAGTCGGTAGCCATTTTACTCAGAGGTGGAGAAATAAAATTCTTCAGCCGGTTATTTATAAAAAGGAACCGATTATAAAATAATCAAATGATTTAATATTCATAATAAGTGCAATGTGCAAAGTCTAATACTGTTTCCAGTTCCAGACTAATTTAGAAGTGAACTGAGTAAATTTTGCGCATACCACGCTAACAGATTGAGAAAACTCGCTATTATTTCATTTACTATCCCTCCTCCCGTTCTAAAAAATGATTGGAGTCCTACTCCAAAGAACTATTAGCCTTCAAGTCCCTCTTGGACGTGTTGTGACTTTTTAGAGAGAAGCAGAATGTAAGTACTGAACAACGGTCAGCATTTTTTATCCTTCTAAACTTTGAACTCAAAATTGTTTTCTCTTACACCAAACAATAGTTCGGAACAAGAGAAATCTCGTGCCGAGATTCTATTAGAGAAATAGGATTTTGTCTTTGATGCAGTCACATATAAAGGAGTATTAATGAGAGACAGTTTCAGTGCTTTCATAAAGGAAATGCAATGAAGTTGCTTAAAGATTTCCGATAGCATCTGATCAAAAAGAAACCCGTAGTTCACCAATACTACTTCGAACTAATTCGCTTTCCTCCTGGTAAGGTGTTGATCGAAAATTCTGCCTGCAATGATTCGCTGTTCTCTTTAAACATAAGAAAATCTATTATTATTGTGGTTTGAAAGTCCTTCCAGTGAACCGACTTCTGGTCAATGCAAATAGACTAGTTATGAGGTAAACCATTCTACAGCGACTCATTCTGCTACTGACTTATTCAAGATGACCACCACATCAAGTACTGCTCATCTTTTAAAGATCTAAAGTCGTAAGTAATGTCTTCTGCTTTCATAACTGTCATCGAGCTCAGAATCATAGGTCAATTAAACTTTCTATAGGGGCTACCTAAGCTCCTCCAGAAAATTGCTGTCGCAAAGATTTTTTTTTTAATGTCTGAATGTAATGTTGCTCTATTATGAAGTTTTAATGCATTAAAGTAAGCCAGAGGGGATTTCAAGGTTAAGTGCCTTAGTACTTAAGAGAAGAAACGAATTTCTTTTACGCACTGCAAATGTATGGTTACAGCTTTGCAGAAGACAGACGAATATTACGAAAACCGGTTAAATCACAAGTTAAAAGGCTAGACTTTAGAGGTAAAATATTCTTTTATTTTACTGAAAATGTTAATCACTACACTGACAAGCTCACATCGAAACTACAACATGCCGTTCCATCAGAAAAAATGCTAGTGATTCTTTTTCTACCGTAGTGGTAGGCATGGTGCCTTGTATATATTGTCTAGTTCACAGTTGTACCTCGCTGAGAAACAATAAAACTAGAAGAAAAGAGCATGATAAACAACGCCGACTGAAATGTTTTAAGAAATTGAAGTATTTTCTTCAGCACTGCGTAACTTTTACTTTCATCCACAGAAAAACTACTGTCTTTCATATACACAGTCAGATAGAAAAGTATCCGACCTTAGGCCAAAGGACAAAAAATGTCAAGCCTTTAACAATGGAAATCCAATCATCATCAAAGTAGTTTCCTTCGGACTCAACACTTTGCTCAGCAGCAATGCCCTTCGTAGACGCGTTCTGAGAGGGCCTGCTTGGAATGGAGTTATGTCATCATGTTTGAGAAATCTCGTCCTTTTCAACTGCCTCTTGAGTTTAGAATCACAGAAAGATCAAGAGAATAAGGAGCCTGACAAACCACAGGACTCTGATTTTGGTTAATGTCGTATTAATATACATTGCAAAAGGTCTAAGTTGTGTCGGAACAGTGCTAAACATCAGCAAAATTAACATAGTTAATCAAAAATAAAATCTGTTTTTAAAAATTAATTAACCCAGGTTTTTTCAAAGACCACGACATCTCCAGTAAACATCAACATTAGCCTCTTACGAAGAGTGCGGCACAGTACATTACGCTAACACCGCAAGTATTAAAATATAAATTAAAATTCAAAATATTCTAAATTAGCTAACTCTGGTGTTTTTGCTTAAGTATTTAATAACAATTTATAACTGAACGAATATATTGCCATAGCACAAGTATTTTCTAAAAGTAAATACTCCATAGTGTAGATATCACTTGTACAATATGGAATAATATTCAGCTATGACATTGAGTTCATCAAAACCAAAAAGTTCTATAAATGAAGTAAAAATAAAAAACATTAGAAATATCTTATAACATCTATCCAGTCTTTATTATGCGAATCAAAATATTATCTGTAACAAGATGATTTTATACATTAAATATTTACGTTATGTTTACTATGAAAACAAAAGAATAAACATTCAATTATTATTTTATTGACTTGTATTCTATTCAATTAATTATTTATCATTAAATTAAATAAACAGAATAAGGCCATTAATGTCTAATATTTTCTCAGACGAGAAACCAAATACCTAATATTTATTTTTTTATCTGATAAAACCTTGTTTTATAGAATTGAAACAACCAACTTCACGTTTTAAAGATAGCCAGCAACAAAAGTTTCAGTCACATTTAGCATTTTCTGCTGATTTAATCAACAAGAAAATTTGTTGTTGAAACTAGCACGATTCGTTTTCTGCCTCCGGATTGAATTAAAAAAAAAAACACTAGTTTTAAATAATAAAAAAGAAATCTCAAAAATTGAAAAAAAAAAGTGCACATATATTTTAAAGCAAGTGGAGATGTCAGAATATCATTTATTCATTACAATAACGTTTCTAATAATGGCATTTACAATAATGCAAAGTATTATATTTAACTAGAATTACTCTTCAATAAGAAACTTGAAATTAATGTATTAACAGCACGAGGCCTTTTTGACAAATTTTTGCCAATTGATCCTAAAAATGTTTTGGGGCTCACTGTCTTACCCTTGATTTGTAAAAACAAGTATATTTAGGTCAACTCGTTGATATGTAGTAGGTATATAAGATGATGTAATAGGTCATTTCACATTTTTTTTAAGTAGACTTATATGACACTCCATATTTACCAACTTTTATATTATTCCATCACTGACTACCATCACATACTTGGTATAGGACGGGAGATATTTCCAGGGAGAAATTGGTATTTTCTCGTTCTACTGTACATTTAGACGTACTACAAGCTGATTCGATTAACCTAAAAACTTCTACTCTGGCACCATATTAATAAACGAAATGCTTTTGCCTACTTATTGCCCTTTTTGTCTGATATAGTTAAAGTTTTATCTTTTACTGTGTCGAAATATTAGGTCTGTATTTGTAGAACTTTGTCTTTTGATACGGAATATCTTTGTGCCACCTTGTCCAGGGGCGTGCACGGGAGGGGGACACCTGTTAGCTCGGTCCCGAGCCTCAAAGGGGCCCTAGATTTTTGAAATGGGAGTGTAATATATGTAGGGACATAGGAGTTAACAGTATAGATGGGGGCCCGTAAAAGTCATTTGTGTTGCGATCTGAAATTTCTGTGCACGCCCATGCCCATTCATGTCCATGAAACGGAACGAAAACCAAGAATATTGTTTGTTGGAGTTGACTTATTGATGTAAGAATTTGAAGTTGAGGCTTGTAAAGGGGCATGGAAATTATCATTTGCCATCTTTATTCAAATTAAGACTAGACGCAACTGATGTCTACGGACGCTAAACTGCCGTGCTAAGCGCAAAAGTGGTATCTGCAGCTAAGTTCAAAATGAGAAATACCCGTTTAAAGTTGTGTGGCCCCATGTATTTGATTCAGATGATTTTTTTTAAAGATTTTTTTAAAAATTACTTCCCATCGACAAATGACCATAAAACATTGTATTTGGATAAAATATGTGAAAAAGAACCATTTGGTGACAATAACTCAATTTTGACAAAAAGTGCAGATACCACTTTTGTGCTTAGCACGGCAGTAAAGATATCTGCACTTTTATTTCAAGGCTGCAGATGGGATTTTTCCCTTAGCATTTTAGCCTGGTAATTTTTTTCAAAGTAGCACTTTCCATGGTTCCAATCATCACAGTTCTAGTGCTTCTTTGATCAATTTCAAAGTTTGTCTGTCTCAGGTAGTTTTCTTGGTACCAATGCAATGATTAATTACGTTGTACCTGCAAGGTGAACTCCGCCGTGGGATGGTAAAGGGCAGGAACTGCACATTTTTCATTTTCTTTTTTGCCACTTTTGTCCTCTATTGAACGTTAACTTTTTTGTACATGCCTACTTATTTGATTTCCGTTGAAAACAAAAGAGCGAAAAAGAAAAAAACGCCTATTTTCAATTTTTCCTTATTGTCAGCATTGAATCCAATACGCGTTTCTTCAAATTTCTCGAAAATTCATTTCTGTAGATACTTCCGTTCACCCACCCACGCCAGAAATGTCAAGTAGTAGTTGACTTTTACTGCAAAACTCTTTTTTTTTTTTGACTAGTATTTTCGGAGTAATATTTCAGTACTACACACTTTCACTCGCTAATGTTAAACAGCGGGAATCGAAGCTTATATGACCGAATTTCCATAATTTCTTTTATAGCAATGTATTCTATTTTTTTTTAATGCGTTGGGTCTTTTTTTGTCTTACTACTACGTTCAAGCTTATGATGGTTCCATTCATACAATTTGATTACATCTCCGTAATTTGGAAAACACTTATCATTATCACATGAATCACTAAACAACGGACATTACTATCTTGCGCGAGTTCGATGTATGTTTTTTCCTCCTTAATTTTGAGCAAAACTGCATATCACTAATCAAAACTATACTCAAAGGAATTATCACAAGCAGAGTATATCATTTTGGATAAATTGTTCACATGCGAACAAATTTTTAATGTAATTTTTTTCAATCAAATGTGAAACATGTCAACCAAATCGGAAGCAAAATATTCACCAAAGTGTAATAAAAATCCCCACATGTTAGTTTGAGAGCATTTAACTCCTTTTTAATCCGGTACCCCTTTAAAATTCTAAAAAAAAGAAAGACAAACCTTAATATACGAACTTTTAAATACTTGGGAACATATCTCACATTTTCTTCAAAAAATCATTAAATGAGTAATTAAGAAGTATATTTTTTGCAGTTAATCGTCACATATGCAGTTTATTAATTTTAAGAATTTTGTAAAATACCATTAAAAATGAAATCAAATCCACCTTTTTGAAAATGAATTTTGCATATTTAGATCATCATGAAAGGGATTTAATTATGTTAAAAAGTCAACTATTAATTAAAAAAATCAAAAAAGTATTTGCTTACATTGAAAACTATTTTAAGTTCAGTTTTTAATTTCAAACTTATTTATTAATTCAATTTTTTATGTATTTTGCTACCAAGTGTTTCTGCTTCAAAGAAGGAAATTCTATCCCTAAACCAGAATGAAAGGTATAAAATTCCTCGAGAAACAAAGAACCGACGTAACTATGAACGTGAAAAAAGGTCCAATCTAAAATTCCACACTCGCTTGTAATTTGCTTGGAGGCTTTATTCTTCATTAAGCATTTTCAGTTCTGAGAAGTAATCTTGGAGAATATAATCAAAAACAAGAAATACACAAGATGAGGGGGGGGGGAAGCAGCTTTGATTAAACTCGAAAAATATTTACTCAAAATAGCTTTGAATTTAAAGAATTTGCAGTCGCACGAACTGCTTGAGAAAGACATATTTTTATATGGAAATTTGTAAGAAAGCATTAAATATAATTTCTTCTTACGAAACAATATTCTTTTTATTAAATAGCCGGGAGATGTTTTTCTTCAATTCGAGGACATAAGCTTTAAGTTGTGTGGAAAACGTTATTTAAAAAGTAAAAATTTTATGAGCGTGATAGTTTTTATCTGAGGGAAACATGACAATAACAGCCTTTTTTTCAGGATTTATGTCAAGCATTCATAATTTAAAAACTTTAACTAAGAGAAAAATACGTATTTAGTTTTTTATAAAAAGAAAAATGTAGGAAAAATGATAAAAACAAAAATTTGATGATACAGGTGTCCCTCGTATAACACGGTTAATTTGTTCCATGTAGTATCGAAGCCATGTTATACGAGACTTAAAAAAAAACATTTTTATTTATTTTTGATACTAATTATGTAGGTGCATGAGAAAAATCAGGTTATAAGATGTACCGTGTTGTATCGAAACCGTGTTCTGTGTTATATCGAAACCGTGTTATACGAGACTAAGAAATAGTGTAAATCAAGGAATGTGTATCGTGTTACATCGAAACCAAGTTTCATGAAAACAAAGTAAAAACTTATTAGAGAACCATTAACAGAATGTATTAAATGAAAATGAAATTCCATATTTTATAAATATAGCATTTGAGTTATATCAAAACCATGTTATAATAATTGCAAATTTGGTACTGTGTAATATCGAAACCGTGTAGTAGAAGTACCGTATTATACGTGGGACGCCTGTATATTGCTTTTGTATAAATAAAACAAGTGTAGTACTTCAAGTGTAAAAATGTTTTATCTCTAAAATTTGAAAGATAGGCAAGTTTTTTCAAAGGCTTCTCTATTGTCAAGAAAATGAAGACAATTAAATGGAAAAGTATGCTTAGTTGATTCTACATTTAACGACTTTCACGGATCAAAAAAATCGACCATAAATAGAATGAGTCCTTAAACAGAATTTTTCTAAAACTACAGTGAATTGCTTGGGACCGTGAAAAATTGTCGTTAGATAGAGCGTCGTTAAACAGAGAGCCAGTATATGATTCAGATATTTTATCATTCCATATTAGATTTTTTTAATGTAAAATTTAATGGTTACGGAAATATTTCATAATACTCTTAATCATTTGTATTAAAAAAACCAAAACTATGAATTGATAATTTAAAAACCAATCAAATAAATGTATTGTAATAGTAGCTTTATTACTACTGTTGATTTGTTAGTGCTTCTTTTAAAAGAGATGTGCAACATTTCTCAGAAGTAGTAAAGACTCCATTGAAAAAAACTATGAATAGCTGTTACGACTTCTCGTAACGCTGTGATTTACTATACCGTTATTTTCATGTAATTTACTTAAAAAAATGAAGGCAAATATTTTCGACTGCGTTCCGTAAATTTAAAAAGGATGCTGTTTTTCTATTTATTACTAAGCATTTTTAGGGAAAATTATTCATTTAGAGTAATTTTAAAAATGTATCTTTTTTCGAGTTTTTGACAAGTAAAAGTTCCTTAGATTTATTTCACAACTGAAAATAGTTAATGCACTCTTACGACACATATTCATAGTTTTGTCTTCCCGCAAAGCAACAAGTTGAAAATACTTAAATAACATATGCTAAATTAAAAGAAATACATTGTTAATCATTGAAGCCTAAATTATTTAAATGCTTCTTCTTCGGGATTATATCTCATCGATTACTGTTCTATTCCTATATTTTCTCTCTATTATAATCTTACTAATTCTTATCTGTTACGAAATGTCATTTACGAAAACACTATGAGGAAATGTTAAACAATGATAAAAATTTAAATACACTCAATTTAAAAAAAAGTGCTTAGAAAGAGTTGTTATACGATACGAAATTTTACACATGTAAGGAAAACATCGATATAAAAACGTGGTTACAAAATGAAAGCAAAATGATCATTTATGAGGAAATCCTTAAATAAATGGAGATTTTAGTTCCTTGTTTTGTCACCTCTAGCGTTAATACACGAGGCGATACAGGCAAGCTAAGAGGTATGAAAACCTTGTATGATGTTGTAAGTCAGCTCATTGCGCAGTTATTTTAAACGCGCCTCTCATTCGATAAAACTTGTAGGCTGTTCAACTTACCATCCCAGGTGATCCAAGATGTATTCGATCTGTTGAAAATCAGAGAATCAAGCAGGCCAGAGAAGTTGTTAATCTGGTAAAGGACGTTCTGTGACTACCGTTTGGATCTGTGATCGATTGTTGTCCTATTGAAAAACGGCTCCTGGAAACTCTGCCATTAGGCCAACACATGTGAGTGAGGCATGTCGGGAAAGTACCACAGGGCTTTCGTGGTGTTATTTATCAACATTAGAGATGACCGTTTATCGTAAGCAGTGACACCTCATAACTTAACTCAACTGTAGATGCGGTATGACCCTGAAAACAAAGGCAGGATTAGATATTTCACACTGTCGGCTCCATTTGGAGTAATGTCGTGTTCAACGAGAATGGATCGCAACCGAATGGAACTAGATCGTCTTCAGCTACGAATTCAGATTCAATTTGGGCAGTGAAGACACTCGTGTACGAATGTGGAGACCCTTTGGTAAACGCCTCAATAGGTGGCCTCGCCGCGGCAAACGCCTTAGCCTTTCAATAGCACACCGTAACTCACAGCTTTGGTGATGTTGTGGGGTATCATCGCGTACGGTACATGGTCCCCTTTAACGCTAGAAAGACGGAGGGGCCATTGTGGCCCTTCGCATAGCTTGTTTTTCAAGAACTCCAATAATATTTAACGGAGTTGAATGGAAGTGTCTGACTTTTCATTATATGACATTAATTGACTGTTTGTTTATTCATTTAATCATTTGCCTCATAGTAGCACAAAAAAGTGCTATTTACTCTGGATTAACCAGTAACTTCCTCTTTATGCAGGCGGTAAGATATCCAAGTGCTATAAATAGTACCGATTGCTTACCAGCCGAACGGCAGCCATTACTCTTGGAAAAATTAACGAATTCTACCATTTGGCAAGTAAAGACAAAGAAACTAGAAATTATTACGAACTAAGTTTTTTTTTTAGTCATGAAAGAAGGTACGACAGGTGGACTCACCCAAGAAGAATTTTTGAAAGAGTTCACCCCAAAAATTGGTAAGGGTCACATTTGTGTCTGGAGTTTTTGAAGGCTTAGAGAAAATTCAATCTTTCTAGTGTTAATATTGATCTGCAACAGCTTGACAGCCTTGCAGTAAGTTCATCATATACTTCAGTCACATGTGTTGGTCCTCATGACAGGACTCTATGGAGTCATTTTTCTATACGACAACGATCGGTCATGCACTGCAACGGTGTCACAGGTTTTTCCTACACTTTATTATAACTTTCTCTGGCCTGCTCGATCCCCTGATTCGTCACTGATCAAGCATATCTGCTATCACTTGGGATGCTAAATTGGACTGCCTACGATTTTAATCGAATCAGCGGCACGTTTATTGTAACTGTGTAATGAGATGACGTAGGACATTGTACGAGACTTTTATGCGGTAGAGTAGACCGGGACACGTTTACGCGGATTTTTTTCAATGAATTTTCTAATTTTTATGTTTTAACCTAGGAAATTTTAAACATTGTGGTTTTATGAAGCAGTTAATGACGTAAAATTTGTATATTCAGTTGTTGCTCAGCTTGTGTATTTACCCGTAAAAAATGTTTTTTGAGTCTAAGTCGGTTGCGTAAACTTGCCCAGCATTGAATGGGGCACGTTTACACATATAAAAAATGACAACAAGGAGTAATTGAAATAGATATTTAACCAAATTTAAATGTTTTATTTCTCTAAAAACACTTTAAAAATATGAAAATCACAAATAATTAATTAAAGAACATTTTATACGCTAAACTAAAATCAAAGGACTTACTGCTAATTAAAAACAAAAATTATTCAGTCATCTTCTTCATCACTGTGAGATTTTACCAACAAAAATAAAGTATTTATTTTGGCATACTTGTCATGGGACTGCGTTTTGACATCTAAGACATTGAACCCTGTCTTGTCCTTTTTCCGATTGGTTGTTGCTTTTTAACAGTAAAGGCAAGCACAATTTTCTACTTCGTCATCACGATCGTTTACTTATTTCCTTTTACAGAGTGTACTAACTTTTTCCCTGTCGCAGATTTTGGTTTTATACTGTTTTCTTTGATGTCTTCTATTTCTGCTTCAATAGAAACTTGTAAATTTTAAAGTGATTTCTCCTTTTTGCTTTGTTCTGCCCATTATGTTTTTTTCTTTGTAGCTTCTAACTGCTGTTGTCTGCGGGCTTCTTTAATCGGAGTATCTGCTGGAATTGTGAGCATCCTCTTTTTTTTATCCTTTCCTGGTTCCTAAGCTTTGGTCTTATTTTTTCAAATGGTCTCGGTTGGGGTAGTCCATATGTGACGATGTGGAAGGTCTTTTAGGAGAAATACTTGGATTATCGATAAGCCTCTTCATTATTTTGACACCTAACGTGATTATGTTAATGATTTGAACGTTATGTCTTACCATCTATAAAATAAAGAAAATGTATTACAGGCTGAAAAGTGTATAAAGTTAAAGCTGAACAGGAATGAAGACAACATTATATAATCGTAAGCTTTAAGATAAGAATCTGTTCCTTAATTCAAATTGAATGGGGATTTTCAAATTAAATAACTTGAAAATACTAAAGGTTTGAAACAGTACAGAGCGAAAAAAGCGTCCGGGGTCCGTTTAGAAGTAAGACAGAGTAGTAAGACACAGTAAGAATGCGTGTAAATGTGCTCCGATGAAAATGCGTAATCGTACCAAGTTGGCAAGTTTGAATTTATTTTTAACGAGCAAAAAAATTTAATAAATTTTCTGTCCGTACAGATACAATTCTCAAAAAAGGATAAAATTTTGCTAATTTTTATATATTTATTTGTTCTTAACTGTGTATTATTTATTCACAATAAGCTTCAAAACGTTCAACTCAAAATTTACTCGACTTGGTAGAAAACAGATTTTCCTATCCGCATGCTAAACCGAAGCTTGACTGATGCTCAAAAATTTGTGAGAAAATTTGCTAGGGAGCAGCATCAATCTGGTATGACTGTTGGCTCTCCAGTTATAACTCGTTTTGAAAAAAGGGCGCTGCGTAAACGTTCCCCAATCTACCTTATAGTTCGCCAGTATCATCTCGTGTAGCCACGCTAGAAAGGGTTCAACAAAGTACTAAAACCTTCATTCATTTGGGATTTTTCATACAAAAAATGATAATTTTGCATTCATTTTGTGATCACCTTCTGTGTGTTGTCCTTAAGTGTGCAAAATTTTGTTAAATTCTGACATTTTCTTCTTGGGGAGTAGATTTTTTTTATAAATCGTATATCTTACTATTTTGATTTTTAAACATTCAAAATTCAAAAACTGCAGATAATTATACTCACTTGAACATTCACTTGCCTTACAACTAATTTACAGCAATTTTTTCCATTTTCCTGTGTGTCTTTGTCGATTGCTTCAACAAATATTATACATTTTAAAGTCATCTACGTACTTTATTTTCTCTCTTTTTCTTTTTTTTTTGAGTTAGAGTTGTCTATTACAAGGAGTCAAAAAACTCATACCTTATTGTTTTTTATTGTACATAAAAATATATGCTGACATTATTAATTACAAGAGAAAAAAAATCACTGGTTCATTTCAAATGCTTAAATTAATAAATAGAAATATTCTCATTTCAAACTTTTCTCATTTTCTTCGCTTTTTTTTTCCATCTCAGAATCAATTTATGTTCTTAGAAACGCAACTAGAGAAATGTAGCTTTGAAATCGAAGCATAAAAAAAGAGCAAATAAGACTGGAAATTGTTTGTTTTGTGCAGTACACGTGAGGAACATTTCATCGATAATTCCATCCTTGAAAAATGATCTTTTCTAGGACAGTATAATCATTTCAGCCGGTGACTTATGGATTTGACAAAGCTTTTGTGGCTGTTATTTTCATTATCCTGGAAGAAAGATCGTTTCGACAGCGAATTCTGTGTTCCACAAATGTTTTCCATGTTCAGTTAGTTTTGTAATTTTGTGCGTGAAACGTCTTTCTCTTAAAGGGAATTGGCTCTCATTTTCGATTTATGTAAGATTTATTGGTCTAGTAGTTAATCCATAAATATTATAAATCGTGAATGCGAAGGAATAATATAAGGGCATTAGTACGTTGGGACAAAATAAAATATGACCATTTATTTGATTTATTTGGTGAAGAGGATCATTTTGCAGTTTTTTTTTTTTTTTTTTTTGCTTTGTTGATTTTTTCTAACATCGTTAGATTTCTCGCATTCGGTTTAAAAAAAAATCAAAGGAGAAGTGAATTAAAAAACTAATCATTTCGTAGTTTCTTATTATTAGTTTAGGATATATCGTCGCCTCAAAACAACAGTAAGATATCATACTGTTATTCCTGGGATTAGATGTCTTAGTGATGCTCTGAGGCGACGATATACTCTTTTTATTTGATGTTTCATCTAACACAGTGTCATTGGCTAACGGCTATTTATATTTTAAGAAACTATGCTGGTAAAATGAATCGGCGTGTGGAAGTTGCCGATGCACCAAAAATAATTTAAGTTCTAACTTTAAGAACAACTAGAGTCTTAAACTTTAGAAAAAGTATTTATTCAGCAAACAAAAATGGAATACAAAACACACGTCATTTGAGGTGTTGGGTATATTGTGTTGTTTATTTTTGGGTAAGTTATTTTCTTCCCAACAGCAGGTTTAGGAACTATGGCCCCCTACATTTAATTAGAGGGCCTCCTTACCAGAATATGTCGCATACCCTTTTCAAACTTTGTCAAGTTTTGTAAAATTTTCATATTAAATTAAGTTTTAATCACACTTTATTTTCATTACCTGGTCCTTTTTTCACGACAGCCTCATTGCTTATGTACCCCATGTGGGGGCCGTGTTGGGGAAACGCCGGTGACGGCAATATGTCTGGAGGATTGTTCGCTGTTTCTGGTTCAGCTTCTTAATTAGAGCAATTAATAAAATCTTGATACATAGGTTCAAAGCGATCCTTGAAAGATATCCACGTGATTCATGCGGAGAAATTTGCCGTTCACACATAAGAATAAGCTAAACTTTATTCGCAGCAACATGGGTGGTATCCACTGTACACAAATTTTAATACACGGTGTTGTTGTTATACCACTTTTAACACTGCCAATAGAACAGGCTTCAGAGGAAGTAGCCGAAGCTCGGAATAAACGTTTTAGTTGTTATAGGTAAAACTTTTCGCTTATATTTTTACGGGCTGTCTCCAACAGAAATGTATTAAACAGAATTTCGTTTTTTTTTTCAACCAATTAGTTGAAGCAGGCCATAGTCATGTAAAAGAAGCAAACTGTTCTTTTTTTTCCTGAAACCATACGTCTTCTGTTATCTGAAATGCAATATGTATGAGTTGAAAGCATCAATGAAGAAGTCGATGATGAAAATGATGAATCCGGTTTTTAACATCAATTTTATTTGAAACAAATACCTTGTTTTTTGTTCTCTTAGAAATACCTAATGCAATCTTCGTGGTGGAATTTCCAATATATAAACAACATAAAATAATTCTGATTAGATACTCCTCCGTGAGCTGGTGCAATTGCCTACCTTTATTGACGCATTTACAGTATTTATGTCAGAGTTCACACCGAAATGGATAATTTTCATCACCGCGCTAAGCCTGTAAAAATGAAATCTAACCACACATCGTATGTTTGGTATATTTTAAATCAAATAATAAGAAATAAATTTTATAGTAAGTTTTGTATCTAAAACAATACAAGACCATATCATTACAATAAACAAAAAATAAAATACAATCTGCATTTACAGTTACGTTGTTGCATTAAACGTATAAAAAATGATTTAGTGCTCTTTCCTTTTTCAAGACGAAGTTAAAAAGCTATTTTCTACTAGGGCTTTTTATGGCACATTTTTGATTACCAGACAATGGCACTCAGATTTAAATTCTCAACTCGTTTAATGCTGCAGTGGAATTTGTCTTGAAATCAGTTACTAAGTAGCTCATTTATTTTTAAGAAAACCCAGTTTGATTAAAATGTAGTAGCAAAAGTTTGCTCTCAGCTCAAATTTTCACGTTTTTGTAAGTGGATCCCTGTTTTTTTTTTTCGTGAAGTCTGACGTAATGCAATTAATGACTTCAAGAAAAGAAATCAGCAGCCAAAAAGGTCTATGGTTAATGCATGGAAGTGAGACAAGCTGCGGATAGGTCTTCTTCCAAGGAAGACGGGAAAAGGTTAGCAAGAAAAAGAGGTAATCCATCAAGTAGAGAAGGAAGGGGCAAATCTTACGAGAGTAGAATCATGATAGGGAAAGTCTGGTTGTGTGCCAGAAGCCTTATGCTACAGTTTTTGATTATATTGATGATCTTCGCCAAAGAAAAGCAGACATAAAGAATGGATTCCATTCCGTATGTTATAAAAAAACATTTAAGAATATAAACTTCTTTGTGATTCAGCTTTTTTCATGTATCTGTATGTGAACTTTTGTACTTATTTTTTCCTGAAATAGGGCAGAAACGGAGTAAATATTACTCCTTTTTTTTTGCGGAAAAGTTTAGAAGAAAAAAAAGTTTTTGAAAGGAAAGCATGTTACAAGCACACGGTGTCAAAAAATGTGTCGAGCACAACTTTAATAAAATCACTTAAATCGTGGAAATACCTAAATTAAAGGGAAGATTTAGTGAATATGAGTTATGTATGCATAGTTTCGCAGCAGCCATAAGCATGCCTATAGATACCTACATCAAACGGGGTTGGGGAGAGTGGCCCAAAGTAGGTAGGTTTTCGAAGAAAGCTCGAAAATTGTAGTTTTTGAATTTTTATCGCAACAATTTTGATTTTATTTCTTAGCTGGGTTCTTGAACTTCAAAGTAAGATGTAATTTTTGTATTATTTCAAACCCAATATTTGTTTATTATCAAACTTAACAAACATTTGAAAAACCCGCTTTGCCCTACAAGGGAGCCCAAAGCGGGTAAGCTTAACTAATTGTGATTTGGTACCTTTGCCAATCAGTTATGAAGTTATAAATGATTTAAATAATTGAATAGCTACCTGCTATTATAAAAAATATGTATATATAAAAAAGTTGTACTTATCCAATTTAAACTCAGCACATTTGTTTATGCAACATTAAGAAATAACTGATTAAATAAATCGACTAATTAATTGCCATCCTAAAAATAAATTTTTAAAGTTAAACTTATCCTAGTGAAATATAAAATCTAAGTCAGCACACGAAACAAGAAATTATGAATAAATATATGATTAAATCCCATACCTGCTTTGCCCGAAGGCACGTTTTTTATTCCAATAATTATAACCTTAAATTTAAAATAGAAACAAACGAAATGACTATCGTAGTTTGTAAGTGGATGGTGTCAGAATAACGTAATATTATTGACAATAAAAAAAAAAAGGCTGATCGTCGACTAATCACAGATTATAAAACTTCATTTCTTTTTAGAAATGTATCATTTTTTAAAATTTTAAGCCTAGTTGCGCTATGCCGCTTCACTATTGCATCGCTGGGACTGATTAAAACTCGCGGGTGTTCATGTAAACACAACATAAGTATGCATCGCCGCTTACACACAATGGGAGGCATACGAAGGTCTACCCGCTTTGGACCACCCTCCCCTACCATTTAGCAGTCGTCCCGCATCTGAATAAGACAAAAGCTATATTCATAATTGAAAGGCAAGGAAAGAGAAACGGCTAAATGTTTGGGAACAAATAATAGTTTGCACAAAGCAAAAAAAAAAAAAAATCATAACAGATTTAAGCTTTTTATCCACACTTTTTAAAACTTAGAAAAAAAAAACTATTTTTCTGTGCAGGATTCCTTAAAGAATACGGAAAAAATACAAACTAGTTAGTAACATTTTTCTGAGGAGATAAATATTTTTTTTTTCACTTTGCATATTTCCAGCAGAAAGCGAACAATATTTTAAATTAACTGATACAATAGGATAGTTACAATAGAATATTTGCAATCATTAACATTAAATGAGCGAAAATCAAATAAAAGTTGGAATAAATGAATGAAATTATAGAATCTTCAAATCTGCGCATTGAAGGCACAGTAAAGACTTAAACCACTTTTGCCTTTTATCCGAGTTTTAATCCCCTTAGGGTAAGGTAGCCTTTTTTGTTCTCGTGCCCAACTATGTCCCCCTAAGTTTCTATAGCGTGACACTAGGTGTCGCCACCGGTGATATTTTTTACTGGTAGCAGCCAAGAACTTGATTTATTTATGGAAGTTTCTTGGGTCTAACCCACTGCGTTGCTGTTTGAGAGCACCCATTTTGATTTTTAATAACGTAGTAAATTACCGTAATACCTGGTTTGTTCAAAGGTACATGAGTATTCTCTGAGCGTTCTTTACTTGCATTTCTACCAGAATCAAATGTATCGCGATCTTTCTCCACGATAATTTCTCTTCGCCGTATGAATTATTTAGAGGAAGTTGTTATTGTATGTATGCAGCTTTTACGGAAAGAATAATGAAGAAAATAAAGTTCTCACATTACCCAACTAAATGTCTCGGTATTTGGTTCATTTGCAACAATTCGTTGTTTGTAGCTTAGTTGTCGACGGGCGACAGTTGTCATCAATGCACGAACCATGAAAATAATCAACAGTAGACATCATTTTAAAGGGAAACCGAAATTCTCAAATTAAAAAAAAAGAAGAGAGACAAAAATTTCTCTATAGCAGTGAGACTAAGGAAGGATTAGAATTGATCGACCTCTTGGTTAATTCCTTAAAGCAGTTTATATAGATTTTCGTTTATGGCATATGCATCCTGACTTCCATAAACATGAGTTAACAATTTATTTATTTATTTATAATTAAAAATTTGTAGCTTACAGTATTTTGTTATTGGCTGCAACCTGCTGATTTGTTTGAACGATTTAAGTTATTTATCATCTTTATTATTAGTTAATTATTCTTGTTCAATGGCTCTGACTTTGTTTGAACGTTTTTCATTGTGATTAGAAAACAATCTCCGAAAAAGAAGTGATAATTCTAATTTTACGTATGCATAAGGCGTACAAATCAAATTAGTAGTGATTTGCTGTATGTAATCATTAAATTCAGTAAATTCAGAATGAATTGAAGTTCATAATTTAAAGTAGGGGAATGTGAAGTAAAATGAAATAGCGAGGCAAAGTGAAATGGTTTAATATCTTCACAGCTTCCAGCGCTACATATCCAATAATATTTTAACTATATTCGTAAACATATAGTTGATGTATAGCTCAGAATATCAAGAAAAATAATAATGCAAATTATTTTCCAATATTGAAGCACCTGTAGTAATATTTTGTGATTTATCAAAAATAAATTTTAATATTACAAAATCCTAAAGTTTCTGTAATTAACAATTTAAGTATCAGTTTAGTTCTACCGATATCCACTGCAGTATTCATTTAGTTAATATTAGGTATGTTTTTATTTTAAATGGTTTAATACAACGTGTTTGCCCCGTGCACGCGGGGCAAAGTTAAATTAGTCGTCATTCCGTTTACGTATCCATCTATTTATGAAATCACTTACGTATTCATTTATTCACTAATTATTATCTTTATTTATTTGTTTATAATATTACATTATTTATTCATTCATTCATTGGATTATTTATTCGTTTATTCGATGAAAGATATCTTTAATAATTAAATAGAAACTATTTCATTGAAAAAACATTTTATTTATGTTCAATTTGCCCCACGCATGGGTTGAAGTGAAATTTTACCATTTTTTTTTTATGATAGAGGAGAACGGGGGTAGTAGTGACATTTTTATCATTTTTGATATTACCGTAAAATTTGAACTGATGTGAAACATTTAATGCATCATATCATTAGAGTAAACCTTGAGCAGTATATTTTTTAAACAATTATCAATATTTTAAACGTGTTTCATCACGTAAAATGGAAATTGCGTAGCCTCCAAGTTTGTCTCATTTTGCCCCGTAGCTGGGCTAGTAGTGACATGCTTGAGGCACATTGTGGCACCCAAAGAACGCGTACAAATGAGGTGTAACATGTACAAATTATGTAAGAAATGCTATAAAGTGGGATACTTTAAGTTAAGAATGAAATAATTATTGATTTATAAGGTTCTGAAGTCAAAAAAGAGCACCTTCATGTTTTCAATAACACTTTAAACGAAATAAAAAGAAAATAGTTAAATTATTAACGCTAGTGGATTCTTTTTTAGAGGCACATTAAAAAACTGCGTTAATCAAAAAAGATAAAACGTAGACCAGCATTAATTTTTGGCTATATTAATCTTTGACTCGGTACAATGTATAGGCCCATATCCTACAGGCCTGCCTATTTTTATAATCACTCATTATCATTGCTTGTTTCAACATCCGATGTGCTGTTAATGCAAATAAAATAAGGTTTCATTTTTTGGTACATTTGACGTGAGACCAGTTTTTAAGTGTCATGCATTGTACCCAGTCTTCTGCTGGTCTAGAAATTTGTACTGCTCCGAGCAAACTAGACATAATCCATTTTTATCATCTTTAGAGCTATCCGAATCTTTTTTCTTCATTTTTTTAAATAACGTGGTGTATTTTTTTTTTTTTTTTCACTTTTTGACATTTTCGTACAGTTTAAATTTTGTCTTTTCTTCAATTTGTTTCTTGCGTTCTCTTGCTTTTTGTTTTGCTTGAACTTTCTCTTTAGGTGCGATTGCTAGAATAACAGGTTTTAAATCAATCATTTTCTTTGCGAATACTTAAAAACAATAATTCAAACAAATTTCATTATAAACTAAAGTGCTCTTTCTTTATGTACTGCAATTTGTAAAACGAATTTCTGATTTGTTTATTTTGTATAAAGTAAGTTGTCTTAACTATTTCACTTCGCTCCACCTCACTCTATGTATTAGAAATTATTTTTTTTCGATACAACATAGATTCTAACTTAAATGGATAGAGACGCGCAGCATATGCTGTTTTTATCATTTCAATGGTACATATAAAATGATGGACACTAAATTAAGAGTTACTAATCACTGAATTATTTCAAGAGTAATTTCATTTTTTTTTTCAAATTCCAGTTACATCTAGTGTTAACCAAACACACCATTGAATAATATTTGTGCAAGTAATTTGTGTTTCTCCAGCTTATATTAAATATAATTGAGAGGATCTTCCCTTCCCTTGTATTTTACGTAACCAAAAATAATAGTGCTATTAAAACCTAGTACTCTTAAATAGAGTTCAATGAATAATAATTTCAAGAATGAAATACGATGAGAGATGTGTTTAAATAACATAACAAAAGACACGATTGTTGAAAAGTAATTGATATTTGAAAAATCTATGTCAATGAACATGATATTTTGATCTGTTTAAAATGATAATGCTACTTTTCTTTTTGTAAACACCAATTATGATTGTACAAATGCTTTAAAAATATTATTACGCGTAATTTCTTAGTTCTTCAAACGTCCTATTATATTTTCCAAATAGTACAAAACACAATTTTCCTCTTCTATATTTCTTCCTTCTAACGTCCTTTTATATTTTCTGAATAGTACAGAAGATACTCTTCCACTTTAATATCACCCTTTGAATTAAATTAAAACGGGAGTTATTTCCTGCATTCTTTCTAAGCTTTTTGTATTTGTTTAAGGAAAATGAAATCTTTTGTAATATTATCTGGGATTGCTATTTATTTGTATAGATACTTAAGGTTTTAAGCGCGAAACGTTCAGTATATTTTGATGATAATATTTCCTTGCTTCTTCATTAAAAATGCCATTAGATATCACGTAACTGCATTTTGTTGAAGACGATAAAAAAAGGTAAAGTTTTCCAATGTTCTTTGAATTCCGGTCTTAAAATTTAATCTGATTCCTTGAACTCATTTTTCTAAGCATTTATCTATTGTATTTGTTTGGTTTTTAATTTTTTCAGCATTTGCTTTCTATTATTTCCCATGTGAATTTCCATTTTAAAGACAATTTTTTTTTGTGAAACATATACTAGAGATCTCTGTAACAAAACTACAGTAATGATTCTGAATCAGATCAAAAATATATTTGTGCCGTTTGGAGCAAAAATCTCTTATGGAATGGGATACTGGATCGCTCAAAAGTGTTTTCAGTCAATAGAGAACAAATGGAAATAACATAGCTAAATGGAAAACATTTTCTTCTTTTAACAGTGTTCACCGGTTTTCTTTTAACTTAATGGAGCTGGAGCATCAATACGACCAAATGGTAAGGAGAATTCAATTTTCAAAATGACTGCCTTTTTGCAACTTTTACTTTTTTTGTCCGTATTACGGTAAACGGTTACATAGAATAGATTCAAATATGAAATTTTTTAGTTAAATAAAAACTGAAGAAAAATGTTGAGAAGCGATATAATGGATTCTTTAAGCAACGGAATTATAAAAAATTAATGTAAAAGTAAGCATTTTGTGTTTTAAATATTTTTATTTAAAAAAAAAAAGGAAGCAATATCCCCGTTTTTAGGAATGCTTTACCCAGA
Source organism: Uloborus diversus (assembly GCF_026930045.1). Classification (NCBI taxonomy): domain Eukaryota; kingdom Metazoa; phylum Arthropoda; class Arachnida; order Araneae; family Uloboridae; genus Uloborus; species Uloborus diversus. Next base: position 57,938,603 of record NC_072740.1, read on the forward strand.
AACCTACTCGCCAGAAAGCAATAAAGCAAAATTGCAACATGCTACTTTTATCTCACAAGATTCAGTTTTATGCCGGCACTCAGTTTTCAAAATTTAAGTTCAAAGTTTTATGAATACACTCTTTTTCTAAACCTTTGTTTATACATTTTAAATTTTAATGCTATTTTTAGCAAATATTTTTTTTTCCGTGTGAAACGCATCTTATACAATTACCTTCCTTTATTTGCTTTAAGCCAGATAAAAAGTGAATTATTTAATTCGTTATCAATAGCGATAGCTTTCATGTTTTGTTATACTCTTCGAAAATTAATGAATAAATAAGTTGTATGCTCAAACTGGATAAACATAAATTCACCAGACTTTTTTTTAATCAATTTTTCTCTCTGCAAATCACGTGCTGCCACCTGAGTATTTATACACCATGCAGTACCAAACTGAAAAACACTTGTTGACTTGCAAACTACACCATTCTTTCACTCAGGACTCGTGACGTATCGTGTCGCTATTGTCGCCTATTTTACATGAATGCGTTGAAAACTAATCATTTACATATCACTGCATCTGCTTTCTGTGGCGCTAGTTTCACTTGTGTATCATGTAACCTTCTGAGTACAGCATAATAGCGCACGAAACTGCCCTTAAAAAAAGATTTACAATGGTATTTTTTTGGGTAAGTTTCTATACTCTAAATTAACAGTGCATTGTGAGAGTTTGAAAATTTTTCATTTATATTGTAAAACTTAATGATTTACTTCTGTTGATTATATCATTTATTGGCCCCAAGCAGCAGTTATGCAAAGTAGCTTTCTGCCAGTATAGTGGCAACAAATAGCATTAAATTCATATTTTGAATTAATAATTATTACATTGCAAAAAAATGAGATTTTTCACTATTATTGCTGGTGAGCGATAAGCTTTTTGAAAAACAAAGTTTGATTTTCTTTTTTTTTTTAAGTCTGAGCTTCTTATTGTAAAACAACACAGCTTTTAAGTTCGTAAGGTCAAAGTTGTTTGAAATAAGAGACCCTGTTTAAACTTACATCTAGTTTTTTCCCTCGAACAAAATTTTTAACCAATTCAACTTTGGAAAGAAAGGCTTAATTAATTTCTGTTTTAATAGAGTACATTTAGTTTGAACTGCCTCGAAAGTCATTTCCATGACAATAGAAATGTCCTACGCTTTCACAACTTAATTGGATACTTCTGATGGTGTATACTAATGAAGACTAATTCTAAAGGAGAGGATTCCCGTTAGTTAAATAGAAGAGATGGTGAACTGATATTGTGAGTTCATATAATTGGATATAGAATTCGCACAGGAGTACGTATAATTTAAAGGCAGCAAATAATAGAGAATTTTATTTCGACAGAAAAAGATCTTTCTCTATTTTTTATTGAGAATAAAATGTACACTGACTTTTGTCGGTATAACTAATGAAGTAGCTGGTACATAAGTTATAGTAAGCATCTAGTTTTTTTTAATCAATTTGATAAATAAAGTGAATATTTTCTAAGAGTAAATATAACTGCTTTTTTTTAATCAGAGATGGAAGCTCGTTATGCTGGTAAGTGATCATCTCTTTTCTTTTGCACCCTATTTTGCGTTCGAAGATGATTCAGAATCATTCTAAATTGTGCTTCTAAAATTCAACTACTTAAAACTTTTTCATAGAGGCTGTGAGAAGCAAAGGTATTTATGTGGACATTTTCAAGTTTTGAGTAAAACGACTTCAAAGATAACGTCCTAGGTAGGCTTTCATTGATTTATTTTTCTAAATAATGCTGCCTACCGCATTAGGCAGCATTAGCACCTACTGCAGGGCTACTAGTAAACCTCTTGCCCCAAGACAAAGGAGGGATTTTTAGATAACCTACCATTGGTACTGGTTATCTAAAAATTTTTAATTTTGCCACTTTCATCCCTTTGCTTCTCACTGCCTCATATGTCAAGATAATATTTACTGCTGGAAGATCTTTTCTGAAAAATAATGAAATACAACAAGATTTCCGACTGGCAAGCGGTTTTTTTTTTGAAATTTATTCGTATTAATTTCATGTATTTGCACCCCAAGGAAGGATTTTTATAGTTTCTGAAATGAAGACAACATGGTTATGAAGGAATGATTAATTCCATTTTTTTTTCATTTATATATTTCGTAATGGGAGGACAATAAACGCTTACCTGTGCAAAAAATTAATTTCTTAAGATTCGAAAAAGATCAAAAGATCTAAATCTATATCGAAATTTACAGCGCAGTTTATCAATCTATATATATAAAAATCTCGTGTCACGATGTTTGTTCGGGGTAAACTCCGAAATTACTGAACCGATTTTTATCAAATTTCATACGTATCTGTAATTTGGTCCAACTTAAAAGATAGGATGGTTCTTATAATTTTTATTGCAAATAAAATGTTTATTTATACATTAATATTAAGTATTGTGTGTTTGGTTCTCTAAATTCTTACTAGATGGCCCTGTAAGTTAATTCATCCTCAAAAATTTTATTCTTGAGTTAATTAAAATTTAAAAATAATAATTTGTTACGGATATTGATGGTTATCAAAAATATCGCCGTAGAAAGGAGGAGTATAGAGGCTACACTATTCAATGTAAATGTCAAATTCTACATATCAAGTTGAAATTGATAAGCAGCAGGTATCCATACTCACCACTGCTTTTAAAAACGTATGAATCTCGTATAAATGTCGAGTTTTCAGTTCCGTGAAATCAATTAAATACTTAGTCAAATACGTTATTAAAGGTCCTTATTAGGTCGTATTTTAAGTAAGAGACACGGAGAAAATTGCCGAAAGAATATGATGAGCGACGAGTGGACATAAAAACAGCAACGAAGCTATCTGGATTCCCCATATACGAAGGAGACCCTTCTGTACAGCATCTTGAAAACGGTCAACGAGAATGTTTTGCCGAAGATATTTTCTACGAAGAGCACTTGAACCTCCAAAAATGACCGTTTTTTTTTTCTTTTTTTTACATTGTCAAAAACCTAATGTGCTTGACCCGAATCTCAGAAATAAAATTATTGCTGCCTCGCAATTTTACATGTACTGTAAACAAATCCGAAATGTCACTGGTAATTTCAGTGTAACATGTTGGGATTTCACAGGTCCGCAACAATTTTATTTGGAAATCAAGTATCTGCTTCAAAAAGTTTCCTGAATTGCTACAAATGTCATGAATGCAGACTTCTCACTGTTGTGAGAAATATTTTTAATTCCCAGTTTAAAGATTAACTGAGCGTATTTATTAAGTGTATCGGCTTCAGTTCTATTACGTTCAGTCTACATTGACTAAGCTCCCAATGAGAGTAAATGAGCTTCTGGATTCCGTAGCTTTGCAGAAGTCGCACGGTACTTGCTTGCAAGTCTGTCTGTCCTTTCGCCATGCTTGCAGTAATACTTTTGGAGCATTCTTGAAAAAATAGACAGGTGTTAAGCATTGTATTCAATTTACCTAAGTTTTCTCTGAAGGGTCCAGCGAAAAACTGGTTTTTAACCAGGGAGATTACTGAATTCTTCAAAAAGATTCCAGAATAATTTCAGGAAGTTTAAATGAATTTTAGTGATGAATTGACTTTACTACCGTCGTCGTGGCCCGTCTAGATTGACGGAACTCCCAATGGGAGCAAGAGAGTCTCTGGATTCTGTAACTTCCAAAAGTAACAAGCAAGTAGAATTCTTTGTGCATGCTTGAAAGTCTTTCTTAGCAGTGGCTATGGTTGCGATAATGCTTTTGGTATTTTCTTGGTATGTCGAAAAATATGCCAAGCTATTACTTTTAAACGAACTTAGGTTGTCTCTGAAAGCTTCAGAGAAGTGGTTGTCTGGAATCAGACAGGTTTCTGAATTCTTCAGGAAGAATTCAGGATAATTTTAGGAAGGTTACTGACTTTTAGTAGAAAACGTTCCTATTCTAGATATGTTGATGGCAATAATTGGGCGTATTAGCTACCCATTATTTTTCAGAAGGTTTTTTAATTGTTTTTACAGTGGTGAATAAAATCAGAAAATCATGAAAGTCAAGTAAACAAAGAACAAAACATTCGTTAATCTCGGGCATGATTAAAACTTAAAGCCAAGACATTGGGACCAAAACTCCATCCAAAACAAAACTGTGCATCCAAAACAAAGTGAATATTGTATTTGCATTTGTTTTCGGTAAACAGTCCCGGACAGACAGGAATATTTACGGACCGTTAATTGTAATTAATTGTGTCGCGAATTGTAATTATTGATCACATACAATCATTGGGAGTTGACATTTTTTAATGCAGGTTTGAAACAACGAGAAACAGTATTCGTCAACTGTTTAAGATAATTTTGACGCCATAATATCCAACACAAGCATCATTTCTGTGAGGAATGTATATAAATTTTATGCTTGAAGATGTCCATAATGTTAAGCAAGTACACCGATGTCCAAATCTGGATTTTAGACCAGATAGTTGCGTAATGAAGCATTAGTGTTAATTGAAGATTTATGCATTTCAGTTTCAAATTTGTTGTTTAGTCATTATAGTGTGCTGTTACCCGATCGATTGGTCACCGATTTAGTTAACACTGGTTTGCAAAAAAAAAAAAAAAAAAAAAACTGTGCAATGACACTGCCTTAGCTAAAATTATTGTGAGTAATGAGTCATTACTGACAGCTGAAAAAAAAATCATAATCAGATTGTGCTGATCGTTGATGCTGGACCAATCTATACAGTTGTAAATGAAAACAAAATCGCAAACATTCCAACTGAATTTTTAAACTCTCTGGATATACCAGAAGTGCCACTGGACGATTTCCGGTTGAAAATTGGTTCAACAATTATTTGTTTTTACAGTTTAAATCACCAAGATTATGCAACGGTACACGTTTCTTCATTAAAAGTCAACAATTTTGACGAAAAAGTTTAAAGGAGAAATTTTTGTGTTTGCCACGTAATCCATTTATTGCGTCATGATTTTCAAACTCATTTGGAAGGCTTCAATTTCCAATTTATTTAGCTTTTGAAAAGACCATAAATAAATCTCAAAACAAAACAATGTCTACTTTCGGTCTGGACTTGAAACATACATGTTTCTCTCATGGACAACTATCTATCGCCTACTCACAAGTGGGAAGTTTTCATACCTATTTGTGTTAGCATAAGACAGGTTAAGCAAGAATATTGTGCACATCTTAGTGCTTAGATAATTATCAGTCATAAAATAATAGAAACAATATATCGAAGTCAATGTTATTTAACGCATTTATAAAATTTAATTTTTATATGTTTTTTTATTTAGTTAATGTGTTTTGTAAAGAAGTTATTTATTACAAACAATAGATAAATCTGAGATGGATAAAATGTAGTGTACATTCTAAAAGCGAATGTTGGTTTATGTTTAATTTCTACGTTCTGATATTTTACAATTAGTTTCGATATTTACTATCACTTTCAAGTTATTTTGTTTTTATTTTTTTTCGAAGTCATACTTGCAAAATTTCCTAAGCGTAAGTATAGTGCTTTAACTATTGAAAATTTAGTTAGTCCTTACTATATTCAATAACTACTTCATTCAGCCTAACACTCGCATCATCAATCTCATTTGTTTTAAAATTGGCTAGAGTATTTTAAGCTTAACTAAAGAAATATTGATTAGATTCTATCAAAATATTGAGTAAAATAATATTTTATTTTAATCCAACTACTTCGCCACAGCAACGCGTGGCTGGGTCAGCTAGTTTAATATATAAATTAATGTTTATACTGAGCATAAAGCAAAATATTAAAAGAAAATGAATGAAGGTTAATAAAACTGCTCAAAATTGTTCAAGGCGAATTGCATGACAAAAGCAAAATGGATGGACCGACCAGTGAATTAACAGCTTGTATTTGTTTTGAAAAAAAGAGATTTTGAAACATTTTTCGTAGATGAATTAACAGTAGTAACTTACATCTATACATTTTCAGAAAGACTAGAAATTTCTGTATTTGTTGTGGGTCCCCAGTTACTGGGCTGCGACTTTTTTTTTCATTTCACCCCCTCCTCTCCCCAAAAAGCCTGATGCAGAACCATAAGAGTTCTTACGAATTTGTAAAATAATTACATTTGTCATCTAAAGTATTTTTCCGTCATGTACCAAATACCAAATGTGACAATTTTTACTTCCTTTTACAAAAAAGGAAGTATTGTATTCGCGAAAAAATTTTCACCCAAAAATCGTCCTTAATTTCCATCTTGCTCACCCCCAAATGAATGTTGAGTTTTTTTCAACCTAACCACAGATGGATATGTGCATAGGAACGTACAGACACCCGAAATATCCATTTTGACGATCCCCGAGTTAATTACAACAAGTTTTCTCGTGACGTCTGTATGTACGTATGTATGTGCGTATTTATGTGTGTATGTATGTCGCATAACTCAAGAACGGAATGTCCTATAAATTTGAACTTTGGCACGTAGACTCCTAGTGGGGTCTAGTTGTGCACCTTTCTTTTTGGCTGCATTCGGATGCTTCAAAGGGGGTCTTTTGCCCCTTTCTGGGGAGAAATGATTGTTAATTTCGATGTAAACTCAAGTGGTGTTATAATTTGGCGGACACTTGGCGATGTATCACCAGTCTTTTGGTCGCCAAGCTTTGTCGCCAACTTCGCGACAAATTTGGCGGATTTCTTTTTCTTTTTTTTTAAAATCTGGTTTCAATTCGGCCATTGTTGGTGATATATAGAGAGTAAACAATTGAATTACATTAAAACTGCTAATAATGAGAAAATGATATTAAATTTGAATAAAAGAAAGTCAAGTGATGCACACATCAGCTAGTTAACGATGCTATAGATGTTAAAAAATGAAATTTGCGCCTAAGTTCATTCACACCTCGGTCTACATTATTACACATTAAAGAAGTGATCTTCAACCTGATTTTAATAAATGGCTTAATTTCAATCGTGGAAGGGCTTGCGGGCCACATTGATCAAATTATATGTATAGGCGAATGTGAGGCAAAGTGAAATAGTTAAGATAATTTACCGTTTTTTTTAATAAACAAAGTGAAAGTTTCTTTGAAAAATATAGTACATTAAACAATGTATTTTAAACCAAAACTTGCATTGATTTTTTTTGGGGAGTGAATTTCTGCCTTTAAAAAAAGAAGAAAAAGTTGACATTTTTCACTTTTTTCTATGGAGAAAAATGAAAAATAACATATTTTTCTCTTAAAATTTTTATATTTGAATATTAAAAATATTTTTGATAGAATTAGTTAGCAAATATAAAATTAATAAATAAATGGGTAGAAAATTAAATAATGATTGAATTAATACATTAATTAATCAATTGGTGTATGAGAAAAAACATAACTTAGGGAACAAAATTGTGACTGAATAAGAAAAAGAGTGAATGAATGAATAAATGAGTGAATTATTAAGTGAAGGAATGCAAATGAATTAGTTAAAATATGAATGTGCAAGTGATTTAGTAAGTGAATAAATAAGTAACCGAAATGAACTATTTCACTTTGACCCACCCAGTTTGCCCTACATGCACTTGACTCAAAATTGAGCGTAATATTAATAAACAAATACTGCACCAAATATTGCTAGGTCTCAAT